>NW_009630195.1:301-18774 GCF_000690535.1 Cariama cristata
TGCATGGAGGAGAAGAGATTCAGGCTGTTTGAAGTGGCTTCACAATCCAGCTTCGTTCCAGCCAAGTAGAAGATCCTTTAAAGCAGGTGATGACTAGTCCTGCTGGGAACTTTGCTGGTAAAGCGTAGCTTACCCTTCCAACTGCCTCCTTTCACAGGATTTCACAATTCCAGTGGCATTCTCCTAAAATCGATGATCTTCATCTAAAGCCAGAGAGTCTGGAGAAAATGTTTACTTCAAACCTTCCAAACTTCAATGACAGCTCAGTTTCCAAACCCTTCATTTACTTGATGTAGGTTATTATGCTGATTGCTGGACCAGAATACACAGAGCCACTCAAGTGCCAGTGCCGTCTGTGGCCAGGCTGTACCTGGAGGGCTGCTTTCAGTGACAGTATCTTAATACATTCTTCATAGCAGAGTCAACACCACTGGGCTCTTACTTGGACCCCAAATAGTTGCTGTTCTGCCTTAATGAGATGATTTGTTGCCCAAGATAGCAATTAGGTTTTCATTTTTGACTCAAAATAGAGTGCCAGGTCTAAGCAGTGACGTGAGCAGCTGCAGCTAGTCCTATGCAAACACGCGGTAAGTGTTTTATCCAGATTTTATCTATGGTTTTGTCAGCACAAAGCTTTATCCAAGACACAAAAAGTAAGAAGCTGATACTCTGTGCTTGGTGTTCAGAGTCCTCCCTTCCCCCTCATGGAAACCCTATCAGTTCTCATTTTAAAAATCTCACCTGCTGCCAACTTAATACTGATGTCGTTTGGCCTTCATTCTGTAAGATATTAGGTAAGGTATAGACCAGGACATTGAAGTCATCCCTAAGAACCTGATGAATTCACCAACTTATGTCAAATTTATACTGATTAAAGACTTCCATGAAAGCAAAATGATAAGGAAAGATGTAGTTCAGAAGTTTACAGAGCTATAGAATTTTATTAGGCAAAAAAATACTAGTTAGGGCAAGCAAGATAGCCATTATCTGTATTATTCCTATCAATATAAATCAGTGTGATTTATTCTGCATTACAAAATTTCAACTCCCGTTACCAAAGATACTTTCATGGAACATGAACAGTATCATCCTGAACTGGTATTACGGTCATTGGTAACTGAATGTAGCTTTAGTCCGTCAATTCCTGTAGCTCCATGGTAAGTTTAGGAGTTCCTTTGTTTCTATAGCAATGTTCTCCCAAAGTTTCAGTATATGCAAAGCTTGCTAAGTTGCCGATGCCAAGACAGAGAAAACTTCTACACCCCTTTCATAGTGAAAATTTCTTTAAAATTCCCAAGACTGATCAGGATCTCTCTCTTTTGGTAATAGTAGTAAGCGTGTGTACTGTAATTCTAAACGGTAACAACATGCTAAAGGACTACATTTTTAAAAAACTACTTTAGGCATCTGTTGACTTGATATAAGTAAGCAGTCTGCATTATGATCTAAAGAATGACAGGAGCATAGTACTTTCTGCAGTGTGTGTTGCTATCTGTAAGATGTACGTCAGGGCAAACAGTGAGATAAAAGCTGTATGAGCAGAGCTGAAGGTTTTTATTCCATAGAAGATGGAAATATACCTTTCACAGGGACAGATACTATGCTATGATGGAAGAAGAGTTGGGTTCACTTCTATGTTTCATAGAAAAGTTCTTGTCTTCCACATTTTCAAAGCTATATAGTAATCCCTTACCTACTGCTCCATCTAGATGTGAAGCAACTGCTGCAGTGCTGCAGCAGTCTATCATCACATGAGTATCAAACCCATCCTCAGGTTTTCAACAACAGCTTTCCACAAAAATTTGAGTGACATGCAAAGTCTTAGAGCTGAACTTTAAGGCATCCTCCAGCATAGGTACAGCTATATAGGAAACCACTTTGATAGGGATGTTTATCAGGATCAATAGTTACATTCTTAAGGCACACTGGAATTCTTCATAATACCATTGATTTCTTAGGAGTGAACTTTCTCTTGAACTCCATATACTATCATAAAATGATCTCTACCAGCAACAAAAGGCTGGTCTTAAACTTTACCATCCTACATGCTGCATGCCAGTCTTGTCACTTATCTTTTAAAGCAGCACATACTGAAAAATCCTTACTAAGGACAGTCCTATTATGCACGCTTCCTCTTTGGAGACTAGTCTGGATAGGAAAATCCTAGATTACTAATTACCTTGCTTTATGTGCTGCTGGGTATTATGTAGTGAGCATGACTGAAGAATCAGTCCACATACTGTGCCAGTGCCATGGCAATATCCAGTCGGTGCTTCTACCGTTTTTCAGTCATGCTTCTTGTATAATACCCACGAGCAGGTATTAGCAGATATCAGCGCTCAGTATCTTGCATTTGAATTTAAAATTCAGTGTGAAGAAGCATACTGTGTGATGGGGAGGTGATTTTATGTGCTGGGTTGGCTATTTTATGTGCTGGGTCAATACCCAGCCAGTTTATTACGGTCATTTTAGAAGGTGACAGACTCTGAGCTACAATCACATGAGATCCTGAGGTTGTGAGACCAGCTAAATACAGTACTTAAAGGCAGAGACTGATGTTTAGTCATATTCAAAACAAATTGTTAGACATATTAGGAAAGGAACAGAGAATCTCATTCAGTGTATAAACCTGTGTGTGGGCACCTGCACCATGAATGCTGTGCACAATACTGGTATCCTTTGTATCGCTTATCTTAACATCCTACCCCCATCCCCACCCCCTAAACCAAAAAAACCCTCATAAGACTGAGATAAAAGCAACAAAAAAGAATCCAAGATACAGGAACTAACATCCACCAAGTACACTAGAATAGAGGAGATTAGTTAAACAATGATAAGTACCATCTTAATGAAAGCATAAGCAGAGAATTCAGTCAAGATAGAAGGAAGGGGAAACTGGACAAAGTTTTTAGGTTTCTCTAGATAGAGAAATCCATAACAGATTACTAAATACAAAGACAATATCACTTATTCTAGAAGTCCCTGATCTGCAAGTTAGTGAAGTCTGTGAGAATACTTTGCAATAGTATCATTTATAGTACTTTAATCTTATCCTCTTCCCTAGGTTTTGGCTGCCAAGGACAGGATACCGGGTTAGGTAGATTCTTTTTGTCCCAGTACAATTGTTCTTTTGTTGTCCTGCTGTAATGGGGGTGAACAAAAAGGAACATGATTTTGATAGCCGTAACTACACAGTGAGTCCTGTATCATAATACAAACATTCCTATTGCATATTTTCAGCAGCTTTCATGGAAGGTCCAAATAGTTTTCTGGGTTACTGATTTTTTTTTAGTAGAGAGTTAAAAAAAGCAATTCCTCTCCCATTTTTGCCATTTATATGAGTGTAAGTTTAAAGAACCACAACAACAAACCTCACAGGAAGGCTATGAAGAACTAAAGAGACTTCTTGGCTACGCTAGTTAACAGTTAAATTTCATGAGCATAATCCTAATTTTTAAAAAATTATGCCATTTGGCATTAAAGTGGGTTGCATACATGTGAAAGGAGGTATTTAGCTCAGGGTTCCCCTCCCTGATTCTGCAGTTTGCTCTCTGCATCTCAATTTACCCATCCTCCTATATTTCCAGCTTCTGGTTTTATAAGTGTTAATACTAACTTATTTTCACCAATCAGTTCTTTTAAATCGTGGAGATCCTCTGAGACATGGCATTATATACACTAAGTTGTTACTTGAAAGAATTTTTCAAATATGATACTAAAGATACAGTACAACTAGAGTACAGACATGAATATGATTGAAAAATAAAGATTGTATATTGTATGTTTAGCTAGAGTAAGTTAATTTGCCTTATGCCTAAGCCATTTGAAAATGGAATATGAACTCAAGGTAAAATAACTGCATTCAATTATTAGTAAAACCCTTGATATATGTACCTACAACTGAATGCGCTAATATTTTAAGACGAAAAAAAGAATAGAGAATCCAGCTACTTTCCAAAAATAATTCACATTATTACATTACAAATTTACATTATAAATTACCCCCAAAGAGCCAGTTGACATTTAAAGCTCTTTATAAATGAGTAAGAAACTGATTCAGGTAAAATACATAATCTAACATTGCACTTTACTTTTAAAGAGAACCTGAAGAAGCAGATGGAGGTGGAGTCATTTTGTATACTATATTATTTTATACACCAGATTGAGGATATGCCTTGAAAAATTCATTTGCTTTCTTTACTGTCCTTGCTAAAAGAACTACACAAAGAGTCTTGATAGGTAAAAACAAGACTATATACTGCCAATTGAGGTATGTTCCAAAGATTATGAGCACCAGAAGGAGATGTAAAAAGCCAGAGTTGTTTACCACTGTGGAGGAGAACAAAAGATGGGGAAGACAGACTGAATAGTTAGCTAAGTTCCTTTCAAGAGTCATTTAACTTTGGTAAGTACTGTCAAGTTACCTTATAGGATTTGAAAAATACCAGGATTATGTTCTAACCAAGCAATTGTACCTGAATATCTGCAGATGTTACCCAGAAGTTTAATAATTCACTTGCTTATGACCTACACATTACCTTCATGACTAGACATTTATTGCAGCCTTTTTGTACAAAAGGTGTAATGAAAACCCATAGTCAGAAGTTAAAGCTAGAAAAGCTTAGGAATAGTAAATCAGGCGAGGAGAAAGAAATAACAAAGTTAGCAGCAAATACAGCTAACTTGAAATAATTCATTCAAAGAGTATTGGGAATTCTCCAACACAATCTTAAGACAGGCTAGGCCCTTTTCTGAAATCTATGCACAAACTCAAATTGTGGTCTGATGAGAGATCACTAGTGAGATTATGGCCTTCATTACACTTCTGGGTAGGATGGATGTTCTAACATCTTTTCTGAGCTTAAGATAAACAAAAATACTTGGTGCAATACCTCATCAAAGTTCTTTCAAGGCTAGTAATGATTTCTGTGCTCTGTTCAAGATTTACAGCAAGTTTTGATGACACTGTTTTCAACATCCCTGGAATGATGTCTCCCATTAGAGTGCATCATCTGACTCACTGTATACTTAAATGCACCCTTCTATTGATCTAGTCACCAAGCTTGATTGCATCCCATTCATTACTTTAGTTACTTAAATTACAAACCCAACAGCATTGTTTCACAGTGAGTCACTTGGTGCCAATACTCCACCTTTTATTACTCTTCTGCTCTGTTGCTGCCAAAAGCATGTTTCATCAAATCAACCTTCAATGAAATGGAAGGATTAGAAAGTGTTAGTGAATATTAGTAAAAACAAACTAGAATAGTTTAATGGCTGTAGATTCCACTTTGACGACTTCTAGTCACACTTCAGCCCTGCATGAAAAATTCTGGGAGATTTCTAATATATTCAGGACGTGCATTACTACAGAAACACCATATTGAGTTTTTTCATCTATATTCTATGTAAGATGAGGTAATAACATGATAAATTATTACGCTGTCATACTGTGAAGAATACATTCAATAGATAGCTGAATTTATACTGTTGATGTATCAATATATTTGACATTGCATACATGTTTTAGGCACTTACCTGCAAATACGTCAATGAATGAACTTGAAGCAGCAGTCAACTAGTAAAAATAACCTAAATGAAAAAGACTTAATTATTTGAAGCATTTGAATTCAATGAAAGGCAAACAAACCTGAGGTGTTCAGAAGAGCGAGCTCTGATTGTGTAACTTCACTTAATACTAAAGTGCTCCATAGTACCTACCACACAAGCAAGATGTGGTGTCCAGATCACAAGATCTTCTCCTCTCTAGTTGTATTATACAACAGAAACAGAAAAGGTAACTGGTGGTAGAAGGGTCTGAAGCTAAGATAGTAAGATTACATGGTATCTCAGGGAAGTATTCTTAGTACAGCATAGTGGAATAAATGGTGCTTGTGTTCTTAAATAAACCAAATACAGGTTATAATTATATTATATTGCACAAAGAAGTGCAAAGGCTTGGGAATGAATTTATGAAAGATCGTAAATGAATGAAAAGGAAAGATATTACTCTGGACAGATTTTTTTTAGCTGACTAGGTAAGAAGCAGCTATTTGAAATATTGTGAAAGAGGTAAACCGATTTGGTTATTCAAGTACTTAATTAGGATTGCACATTAAAAATCAGAATGGCAGCAAGAACAGGAGGGGCAGTGAATGGTTTCCATTTGGGCTTAAGTCATGCTATGTGAAAATAATTCTTACCTTTGATTCTTCACAACATCCATAGATATATGTACTAGTGCTTACTAATGGCAGCCACCAGCTTGAGCAGCTGGAAGACAGATGTGCACTTCATAGAGTCCTTATCACCTCAATAAAACTCTTTAAGCCTAAGTGCCTATGAAGTTGTACAAACTTGTGTTTGTAACGATTTAGAGGGCCTCCTGTTTCCACACACATTGAGTAACATACTGTTATTTCTGCCAAATTTGAAATTAAGATACTGAGGTTTGGGATTTTTAAAAGAAATAAAAGTAACCAAGATGCTTATGGTTCTTAATTAGACAAACTAAACTCTGAGCTGTTACACTGGGCAATTATTTGCCCAACAACCCCGTTAAACACTGAGATTTTACGGACTGAGAAACAGTTACACAGATGAGTGAATGCTTGCAACAAATGAGAGCTGTGGTCTAAGGTTCTTGCTAGCTTCCATCTAGTTTTGGCCCAAAGATGACAACTGTTTTGGTGTGTGAGGCCTTCAATAAGGAGGATGGGGATAAGCAAAACTAAAATTAGCTACATCTTCCTATGGCAGAGTACCAGAGAAAAGTGATGCAACTATCTTATTCCCTTATGCTAAGTTATGTAAAGAATTAAAGAAAATGAATACTTGAATTCTTACTTTGTCATGTGATTTCATCTGTTCTTCCAAAGTATTTCCAAAGCTAGAAGGAAAAGGTGCACATATTTACACATCAGGGGTTATTTTCGACATGGTTCCAAAGTGTTTATTTGAGCATGTACATTTCAGAATGAAAAATGTATATGCAAGACAATGACCATCAATGTGTTACGGAGAAAAAAAACCCACCATGTAAGATGACCCAGAATTTCTCTTTGAGATAATGATTAAGTTAAAGGAAGACACTGGAAGATGCCTTATCTCAAGATGTGGTTCTGGGAAGAAAAATACCACCTCAGAATTTAGTTGTAAAACAGACTGCATTTTTTTTTGGTGGTGGTGGTTGTTAGCTTTAAAGCAAATCTCTCTCTTTTTTTTTTTTTTTTTTTTTAGTAGTCTCATTCATTATGTTAGAGTTTTCAAACTACAGAACCCTTCAGTTTCTGTATCCACAAGCCACAGAATTCCCCTCAACAGGTCAACATGAATGTAAAGCTGAAAGATAGCTTGAGAAAACTGCAAATTAAATATGCCCTACATGTAAGGACATTCCTCGACAATCATTTCAAGGTAAAATGACTGGCAAATTAACATTGCTTCTCATTGTGTACAGTACTTTATCAGAGAAACAGAATTCTATTTGGCATTTGCATTAAGCACTGGGACTGCAGAGAGAAATAATGGGAAATGAAAGAATATTGATATCAATTATAGTAATACTGCAGTAGTTACACATCCAAATTAACCTGTATGCTGTAAACACAGCGGAAGACTTTAAGTTTGCCTGTGTATTTAATAGAGGAAATTTCTGACTCTCCATTTTTCCAAGGGGCAATAAGAAAAGGAAAAATGGGTAAAAATGTCGGCCTAACAGTTCGACATGTTAAATATAAGTTAAATTTTGACAAAAATTATTTAGACTTGAAGGTACAAAATAAATACCTCAATTTTCAACTTTTATGATTTAAAGATAAGTCTGACAAAAAAGAATTGGTGTTGCAAAAAAACCCTGAAAAACTATGATTCAAAAAGAATTGCTTATATGCTGTCACGTTACACATATATGCATTAATACATGTGCAACATAATTGCATCTGTTTTCCTTAAAAAATAGACTGAATATTGTAAACAACCTCATTTTAAGTCTGCCATTATGATTAACATTTGTGTATCTTTTGGCAGGTTTTGATGGTATATACTGCTCATTTTATGCGAAACAAGGGTAAACACCTCTGAAAGAAATGCACTTTATGTATTAATATAAGCAGTGTGTTTCATTGTGAGTTCAAGCTACCAATATCTACTCTGTGAGCATTTAACATACATAAATTATTTTACACAATATTCTTACTGAAATGCTTTTTCATTCAAGTACATCTTTAAATTAGATTTTTTTTTTTTTTTAAAGAAATAGCATGACTTACACTGAAAGTACAATCCTCTGCACTGTTGCAATCTGACCATAAACTTAGTCATAACGTTCACTTATTCAAGATGCTAGTACTTAACTACTCATTGCATGTTTGTATATACAGGTAGTAATTAACCTCAGACTCAAAATTAGAGGCCACAGTTTAAGATCAGGCT
This sequence comes from Cariama cristata, assembly GCF_000690535.1. NCBI lineage: Eukaryota > Metazoa > Chordata > Aves > Cariamiformes > Cariamidae > Cariama > Cariama cristata. The sequence goes on from NW_009630195.1 coordinate 8,735, forward strand.
CTAAGCTGATAGTAGGAGATGTGAACAAAACATTTGACTGACAGCAGGATACTCTATCATAGGTACTCCACAAAATAAGGGGAATGGGGAGAGCTATTTGAAAGAAAACAAAGCTTCCCCCATGCCCTCCCACACAGCCACCAGTGCACTCAGCCAACAGGAACTGACCTCTCTGCTAATCAACTTGATCTCTGCACACCTACACTGCTGTTAACAGCTATTCCATAGCCTTCTCCGCTTTCTGGAGGCAGAAATCGAAGTCCTTTGTTAAGCAGAATTTCAGCCGAGTATCCAGCAATTAATTTCTACTATAATTTTTATTATAGCAAGTATTTATATCATAACAATGCATTTTACTGTATTTGATATTACACTACAGAAGCTATCTGTGCTAGACATATGTAATTGTCTACATGCTATTGACCAACTATTAAATATTGGAAGTGAACATAAAATGTTCAAATCAACATGGCTGGATTTTGTCCAGAGAGCTACCACTGTTAGTTTTGTACTTTCATTTTAGAGACTCCTGTATCAGGAAGTTATATAAATGGAAGGACGGATCTTTAAATAGTTTGTATTATCACGGTCCCATAAAAGCTAGATAAAATTAGACTACGACCACTGCAAGTTTTGGTTCAAGGTCTCGAATAATTTTAATTTATTTCTAGTTTAGTCCTTTTCTTAATTCACATTATTGATAGCACAAGCAATGAGAACAATTTTTTTTTTTTCTCCTTTCCCATTTGGTCAGACTTAGCAAGCATCAGCTGTTCCAAACACAAATAGAGTCAATATATCATTTCTCAGTAGTAAAGCAGTTACCAGTTATCACTCAACAGGCATTAATTTCAGTTCATGTAAACCTCCTATTTCTACATTGATCTGCCCTCAAGTGCATGAAGCATCTAAACTGAACTTACCTTACTTATCCAAAGATCATTTTCTTTCAGATAAAATGAAAATCCTTATTCAAAAGACTCCAGAACTTACATGTGTGAACCAGAAGAGTGCACTACTGGGTCAGGCAAAAGATAAATTGAACATGAAATTTTAATTTTTCATTAAAAATTGGAATGCAACATCTATATTTAAACAACTTTATTAACATAGTCAAGCAGTGATTAACATTCACATCTATTATGTCACATCATACAAATGTAAATACAAAATTACTACAGTACAATATATATTCTCTGCATGATCCAAAATATTTGGTGGCCCCAAAAACTCTTTAAAATTCAGCAGCTTATCAAAAATTAAAACCATATTCTATTTAAAATGAAGTTCTGTTAGCACATAGGCAGACTTCAAGAAATATCACTCAATTTAGTACAGTTTGAGAGGTTGCAGGAGGATATGTTTGAAGGAAACATTCCAACATTGTGGCAGATATAGAAACATCAGATTTAAAGCTTTCAAGCAAAACTCATACAACCTAAGTTGTCAGCAGAAAGATCCAGTCATCTTTCATTTTAAACTATTTCGTATACTGCATCCAATTTAAAATTTTAGAAGTGTCTAGTATTAGTAAGCCAGACAATGTACAACATAACTACCTATCTCTTCCCATGAAAAAAGATACTATTACACTGATTTCAACAGCCAAATGAACCTGCTTATACCAATCTGTTTTTCTAATCACTGTCCATGCAAAAAACATCCAGGCCTTCTCAATTTTGTTGCTCCCTCAAAGTAAGGAAATAGATACCTAAGGCGAAAGTAGCACAACAGAACCAGCTTACAGAAAAATGATACTATACTGTAAGTGCTGAATTCTTCGAGATGTGGATTTGGCTTACTTAAAGTATACTGTAACACCACACAGGGATTCATCTTACAGAGCCATTTTAAACTTCCCTTACATAAATACATTCAAGTGAATTAAGTATCCTTATTATTTTAGCAGAATATACTCTACAAGGCTAGCAACAAGAGTACTCGCCTGTTTCCCCTTTAAAATAATAATCTAAAATTGGCTTGCTCCAACCATTAAGTGCAAAGAACAAGCATCAGTGACAGACAAAAAACACTTTCTATTGGAGAAGAATACCTAGAAGACTGATGGATGCAAGTAATTCTGGAGAATGCATAGGTGAGTGAAATACACAGCTACTGATCAAGCTTTTTTTATTCAAGATGAGGTTACTGGAAATATTTATGCAGTATATAACAAATATGTATGCAAACTACATCAGCGTCTGTCTGAGATAACTGCAGGATGTTTTGCCATTTCACTGTAGAGCTTAACCTTTATCTAAGATAAACAAGTTACTCTTTAGACCCTATATAGAAACTTTATGCATCTATAATCCTCATGAAAGATACAGTATTAAAGCAATTAGTGTTAAGTTGCAACTTCTTTCCTTGACAAAATATGAAACAAACAATTTCCAATATAATGTTGCATCTAAAGCATTTCTCAAGAAATATTTCAGTTGTTTGAATATGGATGCATTCTCCCCAAGGGAAGAATGTTTTTGCACCTTATCTGTTAATACATTCAATATGAATTAAATAGGTGAAGCAAAAGTCATTATTGTCCCACAGTAGAAGGTTAATTTAGAGTAAGTTTAAGACAGAGGAGCTGCCTAAATTAAATACATAAACTGATATAATTAAGACACATTTTTATTAGCATGTGTTCTGAACAAAAAGGGTACAAGAGTATTCACCTGAGATAAAGCTAGTATTTGAATATTTCTAAGTAGCAATGAGTTTCACTTGAGGAAAGCCACTTAAAAGTTTTAAAATATACACTTTACTATTATACAATATATGCAGTTTAAGTAATTAAGATTGATGCTAACATAAAAGTCCTAACAAAAAAGTAAATCACAGTGTGTGTCAATATTGTTAGTTACAAAATTTATGCTACTTCGTAACTTTAAAAAATTATAATGACTATAAATTTTAAACCCATTCTTCTAAAAGTGATCTTTTGAGTACAAGCTTTACGGAGCAATAAACTAAAGCATAAGAATTAGCTTATTATAATTTAAATATATACATATTCACTGATTTAGAAAATAATCAAACTTTGGAAAAAATTTACAAAATTGATTATTTCTGCTTGCATGGTTTAAAATAATGAACTACTCTGATCTTTTTCCCCTAAATGAAACGAGCTGTTTCCTGAATGTGTAATGAAAAAAATTTAGTATTGAACTTCACTTAGGATTAATTTAACAGTGATTTAGAACTGCCAAAAAGATGCATTTATAAGAAATTTAAATACACTTTCTGTTACCAACTTAGGTTGATCAGCAGCTTTTGTTCACTCTCAGAATCCTTCAAAAAGGGAAACTCAAAACAGGAAAAAGGCATATATAAAAACAGTAAACACTGACCTCCTGAGGTTCCTACAACAAAATATTCAAGTAGAAAATCTACACCATTACTTAGCAGCGGCTATTTCCGTAGTTTAGCACACTAACAGCACTTTATTCAGTGTGTAAGGAGCAAATGAAGTAAGCCGTGCTTTTAGCATGCCAAGAGGCAGAAACACTGGAATGTAACAGAGACAAACTCACAATTCTACCAGTATAAACATTCAGTCAACATTCAAGAACTGTCAAGACTACACCACAAGAATTAAGATGCTTTTTATATATCCCATGATGCAATAATTGAATTATAAATGTTAATGCTGATTCAGAACTCTTCTTACCTCACATTATACCCTAAATGGCTTCTGCAAATCTCTGCACTATATTATGCGTTAGGAATATGGTTTATTTGCTTTAAAATATACCATGAGAGAATTTACTGATACAAAAGACTATTTTGTCAGTACTGTTTACTTCTGCCTTATTTTCATTACTTTCCTTGCTGTTATACCAGATCAGTTCACATCTGTACAAATACCTATTAAAATATGTATGTACAAAAGTGGCATCCTAAGCTAATCCAAGGTGAGGTGGAGTGGTTTTATTTGGTTAAAGGGGCTTTCTGAAATTTAAGAAGTTTAAACTCAGATTCTAGCTGTTATGTTACTGTATTATTTGGATAGGTTTTCTATTCTACAAATTTTTTAATGTCATATCTTTGAAACTCTTCCCTAATGTTCAAACACACTCAAAATTAAAGCAAGTTTGGGTCTAAAATAATATCCCACCTTGCTAAATTTTAAAGGTTTGGTTTTTTTTTTTCCTTCCACAATTTGGTTTTAAAGTGGTTTTAGTAACTATTACTAATTTATTTCAGAGTTATTAGTTAAGAAGGAATTTTGTATTTGCTACCAAAGCAATGTAATTTGAAAGCAAGTTATCACATGCAATTTTGACAAAATTGAATAAACTCTGTGTACTAGCATTACTGAATGTACGTCATACAGTATATGTCCAAATTATTTTTCAGGCATAATCCATTAAAATTTGCAAAGCCAAAAAAAGGGGGTGGGAGGCATGGAAATCATGCATGCTATCATGCATTAAAAAAAAAAAAAAAATCAGAACTCTTTAAACAGCATTTATAAGTTCACACTCACACAGCTCAAACATCAGTGCATTGGCTAAATCATTCAACAGTCAAAGAACAGAACCATGCAAAGAAGAGCAAGTTCTTTGAAAAAAACCCAACCAAATAAAAAAAACCCCAAAACTGTTATCCAGTATCCATTCTGCAATGCAAAGGTGAGAAACTAAATCTACAAAAAGGCTGTTATGGCTTAATTTTGTTTTGCAGATTAATTATGCAGCACTTGAAAAATGGAAAGGTGTGGCTTCATCTCTGACCAGCAGAGTTAAAAATCTCTCCATTTTCCTTTATCATCATGGGATACTCTTTAGGCAATCTAAATTATTAAAGACTTGCCACTTTCAGATGGACACAAGATCAAGTGTACCAGTTAGGATTTCACATTCACAGTACATAAGAAAATACACATGGAAGGAAAAGTAAAGGGTTAACTTAACAAGGATTTATTCACAGGAATACATGTAAGTAGAGAAAAAAAACACAACAGAAAAGCTAAACAAATGAAATGAAGAGGATCCAAACCAACTTTCACTCTGTAGCTTTAAACTTGCACCCTTGTGCATTTAACTACATCACAAAGGGCCACCAACATGCGCCGATACAGTGTAGATACCCTGCATTACATCCATTAACTTAAACATCTCTTTAAGATCATGCTTTGAACAAAAAGAAAGCGTAGAAGGTAATATGTTGAGTGGGAATAAACACAAATATAGCAATCATGTCATCAACTTCTACAATTGTCTTTACGTGCCAACTAACACTTATGCAGCCTTTAACGGGTCTTACCATGTAACTCATTTTTAGAGATTCTGATAAAATCACTAGTATATAACCATGCAGAAAGCACATCACACTGACAGCACAGAGGCAAATATTTTGCACAGCTATATCAGCTTTCCACATTGTGCAGGTTACACACAATACAATATCAATCTTATTCTTAACAGATTCTATAAAGGTATTTCAAGGCCTAATTATTAACTACAGTACTTTATATCTATATTCTTAATAAAAATAAAATCCACAGAATCTTAAAAAGGAATTTTAAATGCAGGGCTATATTGAATTGGTAAACTGCAACACAAAACTGGCGCAACATAGGTAAATGTATACCAATTTCACTCTATGTGATGCAAGCATGCTACTTTCCCACTAATTTAAATTACTTCTGATCACTATGAGCCAGAACACATGCCTGAACCTTAAACTGCACGTTAAGAATAATGCCTTACTCTAGAAATTAAATCTAATGAAGTACAATAATCAAATCATATTCACTACTTTAATTCTTTTTTTAATGTAAAAATTAAGATGTCAATCTTTCCTTTGAAGTGTCCCTCCCCTTACCCCAAAAATGAAAGGAGTGACTCATTTGGCAGCTTGCAGGCCGCTTCATTTTGTCCAAGTTAACCTTTATTAATTTATGATGGGGTTTCTATATTGTACACTGCAAGTGCCTGCTCCTAATACAGACACAAGCTGCATTTTAACTGTACTAACTTCATTTGTATAGATCTTCATTAACATGCAAATACCTAGGAATCCCATCAAGCAGGATGAAATAATGTAGAAAACCCTTACTTAAAAAAAATATAAAAGAAAAAAGAAAGCCTTTTACTGTTTGTGACCCCCATTCTTAGGTTTCCTTTATTGTGCGCAAAATAGTTTTCCTCTTTACGTATCCCTATGGTTCAATTATATGGTTCTTATTTTGGTACAATTCCCCACAATATTCCAGAATGTGCTGTTTTGTGTCTAGGTTTTTTTTTTTTCTGCTTCACATCCAGTGCAGAGTTGTAATAGGAGACAGATTTCCACCCACAAAGGCTCCAGATGTTAAAACATTTCCCAACATCGACTTAATACAGTGACGGCAACACCTCCCTCCCGCCCCTCCCAGTAGGGTTGGGATTGTACTGTATTCCCTACTGGTTTACCCTTCCCCCCAGTAAAGGGTAACATTTTCCCTGGGTGCAGAGGCTCCCTCATAGTCTCCCAGACTGAAGGACCTGCAAAACAAAAAAAATAAAGGTATAATTAAATCTTACCTTGAACCTTAACTGACAGATCTGTGCATAAACAAAGGGCTTTTTTGCCTTTTTTAAGCAGTATGTGCCAACTTTTAACTTAGAAATTAATTTATGCCTAGATTTTCCCTTTTAAGTCTGTCAAGAAAAAAGCCCATTTATAGCAGGTAAATTATTATTCATGAAACAACAATGTATGCTTTAAAGCTACATTGACAGTTCCACTATTGTAGCTAAGCTTAGATTTAAAATAAAAGCAGTCCTACATATTCTAAGAAGCTTTTCCATTTTTAGCACAAAATTATGAGGTAGTTATGACATTCAGAAAGAATATTAAACATATCTACTGCTGACCTAACCACTTTTCAGTGCATTAAACAAGATAGCCATAGTGTCGCCTCAGTTCAAACCGAGAAAAATGGCAAATTTTATCACTTTGGAGAAAACACCCTTACGTCAGAACTAAAACATCCTCATTGATAAATATGTAAATGTTTGAAATTGATTTATTTTTAATCGATTGTTCAGATCAAACATGTAATTCAAACAGGATTTCTTATGTCAGTGACTTTGGAAAAAATCTTAGGCTGACTTTTAAATAGCTGTCCATTCAACAATAAAACAGAATTGCATGATTCACTCCCATAATTTCAGTACAAAAATTCTACAGCAAGTATCAAATTTATATAAAGACTGAATGACTAAAATTAATTCACTCTCTGTTTTGGATAGTATAATAATCACTTCACAGTATGACACTACGTCACACATGGGAAATTTGCTTTATACAGTGTGCACATATAGCATACAAAGCAAGGTGGTATAACAGTGTAACTATTCTAGAATGAACTATCACTGTTCTTTGCTAAAGTTGAATCATTCTCCACACAGAACTGCAACCATTCTGAACTGGTGCACAAAATAGAACATGGCAATAATAAACACATTAGCTTCCCGAAAACATTAAGCTCTACAGTTACGGTAGAGTTACAGATTAGAGTAACATCCTTTATTCAGTGCAAAGATCATCTAGTACATGGGTTAGGAGTGTACTGGATTACTCATGGCTAAATATGTTAACTTGCTTTCCCATCCTAAAGGAATATTCCTGCTTAGACCACATCTGCCATCTACTAATTCATAAGACATAAGGGAGCCTGTGTCTTCAGTACGACGGTTTGAGGATCATACTCATCACTTCGCTTGTTAAACTTGAACCGTCACTTTGTTACACCTACACTTCCAACCTTATCTTGATACACTATCATGCATATCATACACACACTTTTTCTTTCTTTCTCTGTAACAAAATAACAGTGTCAGACAACTGCTTTTGCGACAGCTACACCATTCAGGTATACTATCATCCCCTTTTTTTCCTTCTTGTAGGAAGGAAAGTATCTCATCCAGCATATCTGAAAAATTCTATGAATTAACTGTTTCATATAATTCAAACAGGGAGAAAGTCTGTTATACAGCTCTGTTTAGCAAGGAGGACTTGTGTGCTTACCTCTAATTATGGGACTGCAGCTACAGTGCATGAGGTTAAACTCCATAGTAAGCTGCAAGGCGCTCTTTTAAGGGAAGAGGAAACTGGTCAGAGAAACGCCTCCAATTCTCATCCCCAACTTGATTTTTAAATCCATGAAGAATCTACAAATCAGAGGGAAGAAGTTAAGATAATCACTAAACAGAGGATATGTTATTTACTAGCAACATATGCAGTAAGCCACGAACTGCTGGATTGTACACCTGTCCATTTGAATTCTCCAATTTAATATCGCAATGCTACTGAGAAACGAAGTCTAGTAATGTCTTTCTTAACTGAAATGTTTTTTCTTTTAAGAGTGACACATAGAATATAGCTACCCACACAAATTAGTGTGTATACACACATATCTGTATGTATTTTTAATGAGTAAGGTGACTTAGAGCCTAGAGTTAGGCCATTTCAGAACGCTGAACATTTTATCAATTGACACAGTTTATATATGTTAAGATTACTGTATTCACATTTCTTTTATAAACATGTAATATGTTGTGGGAAGAAAGGTGAGCCAAAACTGCAGCCAGCATTTCACAGAATGCATACCTGTCAATTTCTAGCAGAAATACAAAAGCACCCTGTTAGAGCTCTTTTTTTACCATGGAACCTGTAAGACAACTGTCACTAAAAAGGAAACTGTTAAAATCTTTTGGGTTTTGAAAGAACAAAGATCCACAGTCAGTGGCAGTCAAAAGCCAGTGAAAGGGGTAGGGGGGGGCGAATCTACAGGTTTCAGTCTAGACCTTCCAACATAATAAATTAACTGAAAACTATGAAAATTAAATGATATTATCAAAAAGGTCTTAGTATGTGAGCTCTGAAAACAGCAGGTTAAAAGGCAAACATTGGAAAGAACAAAAGCAGAGGAAATGGCTCCTCCTCATAGAAAATTATGCCAAGAGGGTCTAAAGTTTTGTTTTTCTTTTTTAAATTCAGTGATACTGAATTGTAGAACAGTCTGTCATGAACACATCCTCACAGAAAAGGCAATGTCAAAATTAAAGCTCATGGTACCGACTTCACCCTCAACACAACATTCTCAAGCAGAGCAGTTCTAAAACAGCATGTAGCGCTAATGACATTACAGTGTCATCAGTTAAGTTACTGCTTTTCTTCCTGGAAGAGACCTTCCACACGCAGGCTCACCTCTCTTTCCTAACCCAAAGAGTCAGATTAGCCAGCTGCCAAGAAACTACTGAAAATCTAAAAATGTTCAGGTATGACAAAAGTACCCCTTTTTAAATCATCTTCCAGTAGAGTTTTAGCAAGTGAACTTCAGCTACAGTCTTCAGATACCTTGATTTCATAAAAAGTGATAAAATTCTTCGGGTATGTGTCAGATTTCAACACTGGCAGCTCATCTACCCATGCTCTTGGAAGTGGTATTTTCTCTCTCAACTCTAGTGCTAAAAACTACAACAAAACAGAAGAAGAAACACTACACAATCCAGTTTTTTTTCCATTGTTCCTGAAAGGCATAATTATTGTTGGAAAAACATCTAACTAGACTACATCAATTATGTATTCATGAGGAAGTAATCTAAAAACCGTGCATGCCATCACTTGAAGAAAACTTTTGTCTCCTTTCTTGCATGGTAAAAAGCATGAAAGAATACACTTTAAAAAGCAAGGATATCCTTATGCCAAGCGACCAAGAACCATTGTGTCTAGTTTAAATCCATTAGATCTCACATGGGTAACTCGGAAAGAATCTGAAAAAGAGGAGCTTAACTTACTGAAGCAAGTATTCAGTGCTGAAGGACCAGTGCAAAAACACGCACTGAAACTGCTTTGGACAATCAGCACAGACTGCATCCTGGACTTTATTTTAAGCTTGTAAGTATTTGCTGTTTCCTTCTGCTGATGCCAGAATACTCACAGCTGTGCATTTCCTGGACCTGATGTTCCTTCGAAGGAGACCAGTTATCCGAGAGGCTAACTAGGACAGTGAGATATGCTGACACGCCTGAGGGACAGGATGCCAT
>NW_009630196.1:0-25394 GCF_000690535.1 Cariama cristata
GGCCACGGAGAGGGGAGTGGGGTAGCGGCCCACCCGAGGGCTGCTGCAGAGCACTGGTACTCATTTCCCTGCATATTTGGGGGAGGGAGAGGAGGGTCGGGAGACATTGTTGTCAGTGGCGATTGTTAACCCAAATAATAATAACAAAGAAAAATCGCTACAGCTGGGTGCTGGCTGAATATGGCAATTACTATTATTGCCAATCACGATTAGAAATAATTATCCTGAAAGACTGGAGGGTTCAGCTGCCAAGGTGTTTTGAATAATTGCTTCAAAATGAACCGCAAAATACTAGGTTCACACACAGGGATGACCACAAACTTTCAGTTGCAGCAGTCTGTAAAGGAGATCTTACCACGGGTGAGCTCTAGTTTACTTGTGAAGGTTCAATTTGTCATCTATTACAGGTCCAGTGCTGTTTTGTTCCCACACCATCCGGCATGGTGGCCCTCCCGCAGTGCCTGTCCTGCTACCCTCCACCAAGTTCCCTGGACACACCGGCTGGCCAAGGACCTTCTCACGGAGGTGGAGCACTGTGCACGTGTCCCTCCATCTTAAGTAAAACTGAGGCAAGCAGATTACAAGGGATAACAGGGTCCCAGACTGAAACTCCACTTGCTCTATTTATGTTGTGCTACTCTACACAGGCTCTCTCATTTTGGCTATTTGAAATGATGTGTAACTAGGAGGAGGTCACAGGTGACCGGCAAGTTCAACCTACTTAGCTCAATTATCCAAGTTTCATTTCCAAATTGTGTTCAATTTGATCTTCCTGCCTCCCTCCACATTATCTTAGAGAAAAAAAAGAAAGCAAATGAAAGCAGACAATTTAAGCCAAATCCTGTGTACCATTATTTATATGCAAAATCATTTTTGTGATATATATTCCCCTTAATGGTTATGGGATGCCAGATCTTTCCAAGTGGATTTACAAACCTAGCCATCAAATTATTTCAAAGGCAGGCCTATTAGGGACAAAAATAATTATGAACTTTCAGAAGCTTTGTAAAAAAATAAGTTTCTGAATGTTGTCTCTTTAAATTTTACTTAAGTTTTGTTTTTAATTTAAGCCTGGAGGCACAGTAGAGAGATATGCAGAGTCTAATAAGGAGTTTGGAAAATAATGTGCTATAATCCAGTGCTGAGCTATTTCTCCATAAAATATGGATAAGGAATCAATTCATAAGCACAAGTATCTACTAGGACTGAGTTTTAACATAACATTTCACATGAGCATTCTTATATGCATTATTAAGGAGATAACAAAAGTGCTTCAAATCAAGCTCTATACAGTCACATCTGGAAATGCTCTTTTCTGTCTAATTTTCATTTTTTTCCCCTCGAAAAAATGGTAGAAGAAAAACTAGTCTGCCCCCTTGTATATTAACTGTTACCATCAGCTTTTAATCAGCAACATGTACAGTTAGATTTACAGAATCCATTCCATGTTGCCCCTTTTAGAGAACAGTAAAATGAAGATAGTATCTTTATTCGTTTATAGAATCCGATGTTAAAACCAAAACCACACACAAATAGCATATACATTGCTTTGTGCACATAGACAGGCATGTAGATACATAGACACAACACACTTATACATGGAAACAAGTCATGACCATGTGTTGGAAAACATAATAAAAAGTATCTGAACGTTTCACCAGATCCTAAGTCAGATGTCATCAGATAAGAAGTGGTCTAGGAGAAGCGAGTGCAGACACAGCTAATTTCTGAAGGTATTGGAGCTATAGCAAGCTTTGCTGTCCGAAGTTTAATTGCTGTCGGTTTTAAAGGAAGCTCTTTAGGCTTTTCAGTCAAATAAAGCATTACCACTAAGCAATGAAGGGTTAATAAACTCCCCACAGGTAGCAAAGAGTTGATACAGGTTTGTTTTTTTATTTTTTTATTTTTTTTGCTAATATATAATTTAATGGAATTATATTCTGAGCACAAAGATAAAAGAAATCTCTAAGATCTACTATTACTATTTTTTAGAATAAATATTATATTTTTCCTTTGAATGGAAAGGCAAGCAAAGTATTTTCCAAACAGCAAAGATTATTTAGAAGGAAAACTGTAAGTGATGTTGTTTTTTTTTTAAATACTCTGGAGTTTTCTGAACAACTCTGATGTACTCACATTCTTATCACAACTATTTTCTTTTTACTATGTAAGTGGATATTCAAGCTAAATTGATGCTTTATGTATATCCTGTCTCAATTTGTAATACACTATTCTCTGTAAGGAGATAATTTGAAAAAAAAATACAAAAAAGAAGTAGCGATACCGCTGACAACAATTTACTTAAATTCACAAACCTTGAAATTGATGCATCTCCTATCAATCATAGTCAGAAGCCACAGTAAAACACATCCAACATTTGTATATCAAAACTGGGACTAAAAAAACACCCTGTTTTGTTCAATTTAAATGTCCTTCAACATGTTGTCATTTTATACGCTGATATTACTGGGGGATTTTTACTATGGGTTAGCTTTCTTCTGTCAAACATATGCAAGACAGTAACCTTGCAAAATTAAAGTGCATGCCATTATACTGCACAGATGTTTGTTCTCACTCGGTTACTGACAATGAAATACTTATTAAATAATAATAAGGAGATATTGACTTCTCTATTCTGTCGATATGAAGATCTGTTGATCTGTGAGGTTAATATTGATGAGGCAGAGTGAGGTAAATGTTTCACCACGAGGGCAAATAAATCCCAATACTGGCACAAAAAATTTGAAAAAACCCCCTTTGTACGTACGCAGAAACTAATCCTTTTTGTATTTATTTGGTATACGAGCACCAGTTCAACCTATCAGCATGCGCAAGCTAATGCTGAAGTAAATCCTTGACACTACTTTCAGGAAACATATTCCAAAAAATGTCTATCATAGGTATTTGAAACTAAGCTCAAATGATGTCAAGCACTTAGGGTCTTTAGTCATGCTGCATATGCTGTTGCAGAATGCCACATTTCCTTTAAGTATTACTGGAAGGCTCTACATACAATCTCAATATTCTTCACGTTCAGGGGATTTCTGTTTGAGCTGAAAAAAATTTTTTTTTTTTACTAGAATGAGCTGTCTGTCAAAATATTATTTGTATTTGTTGTCTCATCAAAACATCACTGAAAGTTCCCTCTCTTTACCCTCTGCCACAGAACACAATAGTATACGCACTTTGAACAATACAAAGAGCCATTTAACTTGATGGGTCTGGCAGAAGAAGCTACTTTCTTGTTCATTATTATCTTTAGATTTTCCTTCATTCTGTTTAAAGAAAGCTCAGAGCTGCTCTTTTTAGAAGAATATTCCATCAGTCAGGTAGGTCTTGTACTCTGACAGCATTATTTCAGCATGGTATTTTTAATGAATGGTACTCATACATGTAAGCAATCTGTGTAACTTTCTTCTGGGCTTTTGAATAGAAATTAAAAAGATGTGACCTAACGTGTGAGATGATAAGAGGCCACAGGTTTTTGGATACAAGCGCCATAAGATGCACTTGTCAATTTTCCCAGTTTGATTGTTAATTAAGGCCTCGATCCTGTGATTACATTTGCAGGGGCAAAGCAGCTCTCCCCCGTAGTATGACTGCTGACACGGGAGAGAGAGCTCAGTCACACCAAGCTTACTGTAAGGCAGCGACCTAAAAATCAAAACCTGACTTCAGCCGCCCTTTCCAGAGATGGCAGCCCGGTTTCTGGGGCAGAAGAGCCCTTTTCACAGCCTCCTCCCTCTCGCCCGGCTGGAGCAGAACCGTGTGCCGCAGCAGGGAAGGTTGGGCGAGCACTCGGCGCTTTCTCTGCATTTCTGCCACATCTTGTTGGTAGGACAGTGCAGGAAAAATCACATTATCGCTGTTTGTGCTGGTCCTGTTCTGAAGGTGCGAGGCTGTCTGTCTGCTGCTCCTCCCAGGGATCACGTAGGAGTCTGATACCTTTTATTTTGTCATTTGTAAAATGTGATGACTTTTGCCTGAGAAAGGCAACAGAAACGTTTCTTATTTTGACCTCGTGCTTTCTTGTCCTTCTCATGTCCTTCTTCCCAGCGCGTGTTCAGCTGGTTTTTCTTCACCTCAGGCCATGAAGGCTCCTGTCTCTGTAAATTCCTGCGTTCACCCTAATCTCTCTTAAAAGGAATGGGGTTTTGTGTGCTTGTGTTCTGCCATGCTGGCTGCTTTTGACTGGTATTTAGATATTTTTATCCTTCATATATCTTGAGAAACTTTCTCCTACAATCATCTTAAGTATTTCCCAATTTCTGCATAATGTTATTCAGATGGCAGAATCTTTGGGAGCAATGTTTTGGTTCCTGGGTACCTTGTTTTCTAGCATTTGGTTGGATGTTCTTAAAAAAATTCCTTCTAATGTACATGTCAGGTAATCCTGGTAATAAAATCACAAGAAAAAGACACTTTTCAGACTTTTTAACTCATGCTGAGATTTTCTTAAAGTTTGCTAACATTTTAAAAAAAAACATTTAGGCAATTTAGAGGCACAGATTTTGGTAGCCTCAAGACTCTGGGGCAGGGTTCCACGTGTACAGCTGTAACAACTAGACTAGGGCCTTGCGCTCCGAAACACCTGTGTATGTATTTATCTGAATGTATTTGTCTGAAACAACATTAGTTTCTCAGATTTTGGGTATGCAAAGGGATCCAGCGAATAAGTTGAATACTTTTAGTAATAATACTTGAGAAATATTATCGTATGACACTATTTCAGTGCATGCCTTTGCAAGTGCAAGGTGTATTCTCTGTAAAGTTCACCTTAATATACCGAGGTCATTCTTCATCGCAGTTTCGAGGCTGGAGATTCTGTATCCATGCTTCTTACGTGGCAATAAAGATACTGATGGCACAATTATACTGCCAGTGATTTAAGTTGAATAAGAGAAAAAAATCAGTAATGACTAGGGGGCTCCCATGTGTAGTTGTACGCTTCGCAAAATAGATTGCAAGAGAAGGAATAGGCAGCAAACTGTGTAAACTGAGCACAGATAATTCCCATGCTGTGAAAACCCTTCTGCCTTAAGAACACTAGCAATGAAAAGGTTACAAGAAAAGGGGTAATAAAAATATCAAAAGAAACCAAATAGAAATAGGTTTCTTTGCAAGTAGAGAAGCCACTTTCTAATATGGTGGCCTTATATACAAGTACATTTGTCTTCCAGACCCTCTGCTGTTGATTAGAATTCTGATGCCACTGGAGGGGTTACAATTTTGTTGAGTTTCTGGATCTCAATTGTGCTGTCAAGGGGTCATTCTTTCTGGTAATAAGGTAGCTAGTGGCCCCTGGGAGAGAGGGAAAACAATTGACTCTTGAAAGCAGAAACATATACTGAAGTCTAGAGTAGATTTCTGGCAGTGGACCAGGTCTTTCCTCATAGCATTTGTCATTGTAGCAATGAAAAAATTGTGGGAGTTCTACAGGCAGCCAAAAAAGGAAA
Source organism: Cariama cristata (assembly GCF_000690535.1). NCBI lineage: Eukaryota > Metazoa > Chordata > Aves > Cariamiformes > Cariamidae > Cariama > Cariama cristata. The sequence continues at coordinate 5,457 of NW_009630196.1, forward strand.
ACAGAGCACAACAACAACAACAAAAGAGCTAGATGTAATTTATTTTGGAATTATATTTAAGAGCAGGTTGTTTTTTGTTTGTCACACTGTTGGTTCACTTGTTGAAGATGTGGATCCCATTAGATAGAAATATGTTGCTTATTTTAAAGCAAATGATTATCAAATGACTACACTTCAAAACATTTTTTTGCTTTAATTTGAAGTGAAGTCATTTGAGTTTGAAACATATGCCTTTGCTAAATGCAGAATATTTTGTTGCCAAAACCAGACAACTTCATTTTGAGTCCACTGCTTGCAAGCATTGTTGATCCTGGATGTCACTGACAATACGAGTCTTGGCAGTAAGTCTTTACAGAGGTCAGTAGTAAAGTTTCGCTTATTACCACTAGGCTTTTTTATTATTATTATTCTATCGGGTCAAAATGGTCTCACCATATAATCATAGCCAACCAGAACAAATGCAATATTGCGTTTGATTGGCTTTGGAAGTATTATTGCACTTTGTACAATGGGATAAAGCTCACTTCTAGAAAATAATTTATCTGGAGATCCGCATGTAAAGGTTTTCCACATCTTTCTGAAAATTGGCTTCATTATTTTGCAGGCTGTGTTACGAGACTGTTTTTCTTTGTTGTAGTACAAGCATACATAAACGTGCATGTATGCATGTCTATGCATACCACCACACAAACACACCACTGGCACTATATGTAATTTGACATATGATTTATATTATACTTGCAAGATTTTAAAGTGGATTTCAAATTTATTACGAGCCCCAGCATTGCAACTGATATATGTGGATTTATCCGATCGTTTAACTGAAGTACCCAAGATGGGACTGTAGCAGCTTGGGGCTTTATCTGTTGTCAATGGAGAGAAGCAGGTACACCCAGAGACGCACTTCTCCGAAGGTACTTGCCTTTCTTCACTGGCTATAGGGCAAGCCTACAGCAAATCTACTCCTAACTTAGAATAAATGACTGAAGCAGACTGCAAGGAATCCTTGCCAAAACGTGCGAAGTGCTGTATCTTCTGCTGTCACCTATAGATTCTGGGTTGAAAAAGATCTTTCGATTTAGGATCTAAAATACCTCCTATAGATAATCATGTGTGAAGTCTTATACAGAAGAAAACCAAACGAAGCATGGGCTTGATCTTTTTTAATTTTAGTTGTCTAAAAATCAGACATCTAGTCTGTGCCGGTCATCTTCTTTTACTCCATAGTCCACTCATTTCACTCCTTTGTCTTAGAATCGGATGAAATATGCTGAGGAGGAGGATTCCGAGACAAATGTATGGTAGGTGAGATATGACGGGTGGGGGTGCATTCATTACAGAACAAATTTAGATGCCTAAATTAGGAGAGGTGACCTTTGGATTAGGATTTTAGGTGCTTAGGATACCTTTCAGACAGCTAAAGCAAAGTTAAATGAAATTTTTGCGAAAGGATTTGTGTGACAACATGCAGAGAAGGAGGCATTTGCAGATTTAGGGTAAAAAAAAATAGTTCTACTGTTGCCTGGTAAAATCCTGACAACCCCCTGCCTTGTTGTATTAGGTAAAATGGGAAGAACAAAGAACATCTTGAAGAAGCCGTAATCTCTTACCACATTGAGGACTGTGCAACAGACTGTGGAAGAGAAAGAGGTGTTATTCCTTACGTAGTATTTGGGAGGCTGGGTATAAAAATGACTTTTCCTCATGCCCGTATCTAGATGCAGTGAAACTAGTAACAGACATTTTTGTTTTAACTTCTCCCTCTCTCCCCCTCTGCCCTCCCCCGCCCCCCCGCCCTTAGGAAAAAGCAGTAGATTTGTGTGTACATTTCAATGGCCAAGAGCGTGTCAGGTTTGTCTTGTTTATCTCTTTCTCAGCACGGCTCATGGAAACTAATTTTCATACAGCTATGTTGTCTCATGTTTTATTCCATAAAACATAAAAGCAAATTTAAAAAAGCTCTACTGTGATTAAAAGAACTAATCTTCATTCTTTCTGAAGACCTTTCCTCTGCTTTTTTTTTTAATTAAAACTAATTGCGATGTCTGATGTTATACTTCTTGTAAGGGTGAAATTCTGTCCCAAGCAGATTCTTTTAACTGGACTTTGTACAGATTTATAATTACATTTCTAATTTAGAATCCTAGAATGCACCATTTGCTTAAAGAATATGAATCTTACTTTCAGATCTTTTAATTTAGAGCATCTGTTGTTGAAGGAGCTGAAAGTTTCTTTACTCGTTAAGTAAAAATTCTCTACAGGTAATATTAAAAACAATATCTTGCTGTTCAGAATAAAACAGTAAGAGAAAACAAAAATCAAATGCTAAGGTTAGCCATAAGATAAACTAACCGATGACATGCTCTATTCTGAGCTGAAGCTCTGTCAGATTGTCAAGAGGAATTAGTTCTTAAGCAAGGTATTTATAGGAACATAAGACTGGAAGGCACCACCAGGGTCACAGAATCATTGTTATAGAAGAGAATTTGTTAAATAACATTCCCACATGATTCTATAAAAATTTTCCCCCTAGCTTCCCTGAAACTCCCTGCTGATCCACTTTTACTGTAAAGCTGGCATTCAGCTTTTTCTGACCATAGGATCAAGATTTACTGACCAGACACCGAAGCAATTTAATACCTCTAGGTGCATCGGTTCACCCTGACCCACATCCTAGTTCTAGTCTGTGACTGACTGAGCAAAGAATGATGAATACTCACTCCTCCTTTCTCAAAATCAAGAAATGTATCAGAAAGAATAGAAGTCATTCCTGGATATTGCAGCTAGTCAAGAAATGCCTTGCAGTAGGATAAATAAAGTATAACCACAGCACAGATACACATTTAGTGGACATAGTTTAAGAACTGAGAGCAAGGGCTGCTCTGCTCTCCTTATCTGCTATAATGGGGCTTTCAAGACTTTCAAGCAGCTGGTGTCCAGATAATTTAGAGATTTGCAGGCAGAATTGCATACAGAAGTGAAGAGGAATCTATTGCAAAGGCCTGAGCAACTGGGGTCTGTGGTGATTCACCCTACTCACAAGGCAGGCAGCTGTTTTCAGCAGAATCTGCAGCTTCTGGGTGGACTTATTGGGCCAGTATCCTTCCTCCTGCAAAGCTATTAAAGTGAGTGGAATTACACATGGGATGAACTTGGCTCTTTAGGTGTGAGAGAAGCCATTTCCAGTACTGATGTATGGATATTAGCACTTCTTTACGCAGGGCTCATAGACAGGCTTTAGGAATGTTTGCAAGGTGGGAATGACAATGAAAGAACACGTAAAATCATTTCACCTGGATTCATCTTTGGAAAGAACTCTGCATGGGGATCGCTCTCTTTCCAGTTGGCTGTGTCTGCCAGAACCCTTTCTTCCAGGTCTGAACCTCATAGCCTTCCTACACCAAGGAATTTGGGCTCTGTCCAGCAGAGGGCTGGGAAGAACACATTTCCTCCACGCTCCCACATGCTTCTCGTCTTGGGGACTATGGATAACGCTTCTGAAAAGTGCATGTGAACCAAGTAAAAAATTCTGAAGAGCTGGTATGAAATAGGGCTCTGGCAAATCCTCCTATTATCCGTACATCACTGCAGGCATTGCCCTGAGTCTAGGAGCCAAAGTCTTCATTTCTCTCCTGGCAATTAAAGGGTAACCACCCTACCCCACTTGCAGATGAACTTTAAGGAAACCAAGCCATTCACTCTCATCAGCCACTGTATCTCTATCCAGGGACATAATGCATCTCCCAAGTCCATTTAAATTAAAATAATAACCTGAGCCAAGCACTGTATTTTTATACCCAGTGGGCCAACTGCCTTTCAAGGCTGCAGAATTTGAAGAGTGGGAGCGGGGTTACAGAGCTAGTCGAAGTAACACCTTTCTTTCACAGATGCAACAGCACAAACAATCCATTCGTTGGACAACGGCCACTTGAGGAGCCGACCGTAACGTAACACTGCTCCCTAGGTACACTTTGTTTAACATTTATTTGCTTCTTTCATCATGAGTTCTCTGCATTGTAGAAGTCTGTTGTAGTGGTGAGAGGTGTTATCTAAACTTAAACTGTCTCTCTTTATACATGTAGGCCTTTAGCCATTTCTGTAATGTGATATCATATATACAAGAATAGGGTGTCGGAAGCTTCCAGCTGTTAATGATCAAAGGTACAATGTCAGTCCTCAAGCAAAAGTGAGTTTAGCTTTGATATAAAGGTGCAAACCATTTCACTTCACGTCACAGCAGAATTTGGCCAGACATTCTCAGAATTTTGTCACAATTAGTGTCAGGGCATGAGGCATAGAAAACATCTGGATATATGGGAACAATTGCAAACCGGTATTCTCTTCTAGATTTCATATCTTTCTGCTGCTACTTGAGTTAACAATTTTCTGTTAATGCATCTTCAGACACTGATGCCAATACACCTGTTCAGAAGAGACGGGTAACTGCTTGGTTTGAATTTTGGAAATTAAATATCAAAATTGAAACCAGCATGAAAGTGATTAATTTAATTGTACGTATGCCTAAATGTATTACAGAAAATGGGTAACAGGAGGTAGTATTTCTGAAACAGCATCGAGGAGCTTGTGATCTGAGTGATCTCCTGTGAGCTAGGGCTCGGAGGTTTTATGTCTCGTTTTGCCACTGACATCTGAATAAAATTGGCTACGTCATTAGCCTCTTTTTACACAAATCATCCCTTAAATAACACTAATCATTACAGTCTTTACACAGCTCCTTCCTGAAACTTAATTCATTAACGTTCATGAAAGTGAGACAATCAGACAAAGTGTATTAGGTATGTGAAAACTGTATACTGGCTGCTGTATCATGGCGATTCTGCAGGGAACTTTTAAGAAAGAAGCAAATTCCTGCATTTCACACACTATTTTGATTCTCAAAACACTCCCAAGGCCAACTCAGATAAGAGCAGACCTCAGGTTTATTTACATTTATATACACAGGCACCTATGTATAGACAAGTGCACAGGAAGTAACAGCCATAAGTATGATTATGCTAACGATCCCCATTAAAAGAGGAAGATGAGAAGGGACAGAACGGTGTTTGACAGTGCAAAAGTGCTCACTCATGACTTCTATTTCCTTCCAAAACAGTTAATCAGTGTAAAAACTTCACCCTTGCAATTCAACCAAGGCCACTGAGACTCTCTGTGATGGGCTGAGCAAGGCCAACTCATACAAGCCAATGGTGCTTGATGTGGCTTTACTTTATGCGTAAAATATGTAAAAACTGAATGTAAGTTGCAGCTTTGGGAAGTGATTGTGGACCACAGGAATAACTGACAAATGCTTCGTTGCCTTTAATCTGGTAGGCCATGGAGCCTATTCAAATAATCACTTTTCAATTTTCTTTCTCCCTATATTCCCTACATTCTTTCACTTCTATCCTGGTGTAGGCCTCCTCCTGAAAACAGAAAGTTTTTGAAGACACTAAAAATTCTGAAAGGAATTTCAGTAATCTAATTTTAATTAAGATAAGCAAGCCTTTAAGTGGCATACTGTGTAAGTAGAAGTGAAAATGTAATATTCCCTTTACACTAAAAGCAACAGAAGTTGGAACCCAGAAGAGAAACACATCTTGCTGATGGCAGCAATGGCACCCTAGAATTCCCCCTGAATATATTTATACATTTTCATAACCCCTTGCTCTGTCTTGATAGTCTCAAGTTTTATGGCTCCTTTCTTGGAGATATTTTATATCCACTTTCAAGAAACATGTAGGGACTATGGAATTTTGTTCAGCTTGATATGAAAAACCTGTATGGCATCTCTTCTTTTCTATTGTTGCTTTTTTTACCTCCAGATGTTCAACTGCCTATGAGACTACTCAAGGAAACATAGTTATGCTGTATTCCAATACTGAATCAGTTTAATTGAAAAAATAACATGTGATGTGTACAGTAAGGGAATTTTAAATGAAGTCCCTAGCATATTCATGGTTAAAGACAATGGGTTTGCTTTCTAATAGGATATAACACAGTGCTCCTAAGTGATTCTTACTAAAAAAATAGTGAACTTAATACTCACATCAGTGTATTGCAGGGAGCCAAGCGCACATCATGGAGTATATTATGTGCCAGCGAGGACAGCAGGCTGCACGGTCACCCGCTGCAGCCCCATCCCAGTGTTTTTTTTCTTTCAGCAATGGTGAAGTTCTTCTGCTCATGGAAACATGCACTAGCAAGAACAACCTGATCTTATGCAGTAACTTGTCATGCCTGATTGATGCCTAGGACTAGCTGGACTTACATGGCAGTAAAATCTCTTCTGTGCTAAGCACACCTATGCACATATAGACACAGTGGAAGCTTACTGCAAAGCTCCTGGAGCTATTGCCACTGCCTTTGTTGTTCTGCTTACATAGCACAGAACCATATCGATAAATACCCAGATAGGAGAGATGTAAATTTGATGGATGAAGTACTGTTTTCTCTAATAATCTAGATCGAAATGTTAAATTTTCCTCTGCGTTTATCACACACTTTTCTAGCGTGTATTGGCAATAGGCTCACTCGTCCTTCTAAACGGCTGTAAATAGCCGTCAGGTTCACAGCATCTGGCGAATACAAGCCTTTGTGCATTGCTCTTATTGAAAGCAGTTCCGCTACCTGCTGCTTTTTAACCTTAAGGATTTAAGCATGGAGAAGGGTCTAATGTTTCTAGTTCAGGAGGTTCCTAAGCTGCAGAAAATTTGAGGGGCTGTACTAGGAGAAGTTTTATCAGGTACTTCTCCTGTTCCTATGCTTTTCCTCCAAGTATACTCTATTAACCTCTCAGATAGAGGTTGGGCTAAATAGCTTTTTCCTCTGGCTGAAGAGGGATTTTCTTATAGACTTCCTTTATTCTTAGTTATTGCAGCAGCCTTTGGCCCAATCCTATAAAACACTAACCCAGGGCAACCTTCCCTAGTAATATCAGGGCAGACAATTAAGCAATTAACACGTGACTGTTTGCAGCTCTCAGCAGACGGTTGATCACCCATACAGCCCTTGGTTCTTATGCAGAAGGACTTTGACAGTGAAATCTCATTTCTCCCTGCAGCAGCAGTAAATATCCTGGGAGGGCAGCAGGCAATTGGCTTTAAAGGTCAAGAGGAAATCCCTCCCAGGCTTCCTGCTGCCAGGCAGCTTTCAGCTGACCTTTGCTCTAAGGTGAACGTAGCCTGCAGGGTCTGAGGTGGCAAACACCCATCAGCTGTGATCTGGGATTTGGTTGGAGCATGCACGTGTTTTGCTGTGAGGCCCCTGATTTGGTCTTGCTTCTACAAAGACATCTCAAGTGGTGCCCCTGGTTGGGAGTTGGGTAAAGTATTTGGATTAGCTACCCTAGTAGTAAGCTAGAGAAGTTGTCTGGGCCTGTCTGAAGAAAATCTCCTAACTACTGCAGCACTCATGGAAATAGAAACTCATGGACTGCATGATAGTGCACTTGGAGTATTTACCAGGTCAGAAAAGGCAAGGAAATACCTGTGTGGGACAAATTAAAAGGGCTTATCTGTTTCTTATTTGGCTTAAAGTGTACACTTATATGCTGAAAATGAACTTGTTTTCCTGTTGCTAGTGTGTTCCTTGTATCTCTGATTTGAGGTAGCCCATTGAAAGGGCTTGACTCAGAGCATATAGGTGTATTTTATTGATGCCTTCAGCTCTTTACTTTTCCTAAAGTTTGTAGAAACAATCAATTGGGAATCAGACCACGGCTTGTGATTTGCAACTCTCATAAAGCCTGGTGGGTACTGTATGCAACTTTCTTTTGTGGCCATGGTTATTTGGTGACTGCTCCCAGCTTATGATTGTTAATGGGCATTTTCAAGCACACCAATGATACTTTGTGTTCTAAAGAACCATTTGCATTCCCAGAATGATCAACAAATTGTTTTGTTTAAATAAAAATCTTGCACAACTTTGTCATGAGACATAAAATCTTATGTCATATTTGCATTACTAAAGTAGTGCTTCTGACAGTGTTTCTGGTTTAGCTAATAGAAGATCAGGTTAATTTTTAATATCTGCCATGCTTTTCTTGCAGTATAGCAATATTCTCAAAATAACAATTATAGTATCATTTGATTACTAGAATATGGGTATAACTTTTGGAGAAATTGTAAAAGCATTTTTCCTTTCATTTTCTTTCCCAGAAGTGTATTACAATATTGGAGAGGTGGAATTAAAATGTGTTAATTGAAACAATGCTTGATTTACTTCAGCAGTGTGGTGTGTGTTAAATATAGTTCCTTAGAGAGCATTGAATTTTATATTTAGGAAATTAACAAATGTATACATTGTGTATTTCTACTGCTTGGAGTTACATGGAAGATAGCTCTCACCCATTTTGAAAACAGGAGGGAAATAAAACAGGAAAATTTGATTTGAGATGATGGAAGACTTCCAGTAACTCAGCTTTGGAATGGACTTAGTATTCTGGCTGGATATGAAATATGTTCTCACTTCCAGCCCTGGGAGTCTCATTTTTTTGTGGCTTTCTATAATGCCAGTACTTAAAAATTATTGTTTTGGGATCTAGTGAAAGCAAGCGTGTTGGTTTTGGCTACCAGCAACTGTAATATGGTCTCTCTTTCCCATTAACACTGACTTGTCCTTCTTCACGTTAAATCCTACATGGTGTTCTTACTTTGATGTCGCAGTCCATTTTTGTGGAATGCTCTTTGAACAGAAGTTTTTCAATAGATAAGTTTACAGTCCCAAAGAGTATTCAGACACTCTGTTGTATTAGTGCATGCACTTAGTTTTCAGTTTCCAGTTGCATCCAACTAAAACACCAATACGTTTCTCTGGCAAAAACATCCTGCGATTCCTGAGTAGTGTCTGGATTTATCTGTTGCCCTAGTTTATTTGGGTCTTTCATAAAGATAGCAAAACTGTGTTTTCTTCTAAAATCCTATCGTTTCTTTGACTATTTTTTTTTCTTAATCTCTTTCTCTACTCTATGCAAAATAACCTTTGCAGGATGATTTTCTTGTAAAGATGACTGATCATCCACTCAGGCAGTTGTCCAGATTGCCCAAGTATGGAAGTTTATTAGTTCTCATGGGTGGAAAACTTGTTTTGGATTCTACAGTGCGAAACAATAGGTTTTATTTGGTTTGCCTGCTCTTGCCTTTATTACCATATCTGTAACCATGGGGTTTCAACAGCGTGTGACTGTGGTCTGTGTGCCACATTCATTTGCTTGTCGCAAAGCAACTGAACAAACTTGCCATCCCCAGGTGAACTGATCAAAGGTAGTTACAGTAAGCAGGAACTTGGTTTGTTTCAATGCATCTTTTTGGTTGTTAAAGCACTTCGATAATGCTTAATATTTTTCAAAGTACATGCTAAGCACCTATGCAAATGTGACCCTTTTACTCTCTCAAGTTAGGCAACCAAAACCTGAAGTATATCCCTCTGTGTTACTACTGAAAATCTGGCCGTTGGTTTTAAATTGTCCCTGTGCTTCATTTTTAGGGCTAGTTACAGACGCACTAAATACCGACCAGTGCAAAAGATTCTGGAAAGTCTCTGACAGTGACTTAATGGAGGTTTGAATGCTTGCATTTAAAAATTAAGCCGTTCTGTTAAGCTTCTCAGATAGGTGGGTAGATAGATTGCTTCAGGCAGCCAAGTCTGAAAAGCTTGCCCTACTTCTCCGCTTTTGGAAACACCAGCATAAAAATGACCTGTACAAGGTAGCTGAATGTGTCGCTGCTTCAGAGTTGTATACTGCTCAATATGCAAACTGGTGGTGTGGTTGTTACAAGGATTTAATTTAAATATCTGGTGTTATGAATGGGATAGATGTTTTCTTACACAGTGGTCAGTTGCTGTCCTTGATTATTGCTGCTGGTGGGAATAATTGTGTTCAAAGGAGCAAAGGAAGGAAGGTGGTCCTGCTTGCCATGCTGACCAGCTGCATACGGGGAAGCATCCGCAATAGCCTTTCATCCCTCTCTTGCCTGCGTTTAAGTCGGAGATCATTGAGGGGTTTTGGCTTGTAAATCAACTGCTCTGGAGACTGTTATTGCTACCTGACTCTCTTTCAGTTAGTGGCATTGAAGTCACTACCTGGCCACTTGCGTTACCTTGCCAGAGTCTTGTGTTGGTGTTTGTATAACTCATACTCCTACAGAGTAGGTACAGGTACCTGCTCTAATGCACATTAGCACCCCTGTAATAAAACCCTAAAGCAGTACGTTTATGTGGGAAATGGTGTTAGATGGAAAGGAAAGCTGCGGATAATTGTGAACCTTTCTACAAGAAGGCAAGTAGGATTAATGACCAGACCACAGAGAGCTTTGTGCTTGTCATAACTATAACTTTTATGATCATAACTAAACTTATTGAAATTGCAGTAAAATATACTAAATTCATTTTCATGCTGTTTTTTTTTAATTTTTATTCCCGCCTCCCGCCCTTTCCAGTTACAACAGTTACTTGCTATTTGCTCTGGGCTACATGTTTGTCTTCTTAAAAACATTTGTTTCAAGATGCATTTAAGAGACTTGGACATAAAAATGTCATCCACGGCTCTACTTGTCTCAAAGAAAAAATTACATAAAATGAGGATGTTGCTGCATCTGCATGCCTTTTTTGTTATCCAAAAGTTTTTGGTGGGCTTGTTTTTATAATTAACTTGGTCTGAAAATCTGATTTTTTTTCTGAAATTATGTTTTGGGGAGAGTCAGGAGAACTGATTAAAGCTCATCAGGTTTCTGTGGTAGCTTAATTTAAGTCAACTGATGATTATAAACTGAGATAAAAATTAAAGTAATGAGAATGAAACCTTATATTGAGCAGGGCAACTTGGGAAAAGCCCAATCCTGATCGAATGCTGAGGAAGGTTGCTCTACACCAAGGAGGGATTACAAAAATTGCCCAGAACTTGCAGCAAAGCAATTTTTGTGGAAACCAAGAGCAACATCCTGCAGAGTTTGCTGCCAGGTAACCTGGCAGCCAACTAAAGATACAATTTGCGTGATTTGCATTTTGGACACCTCTTCTGCCTGTTCTTTTAAGATTCCCAAGCGCAAGAAAGGAATAGGGAATGAATACTCGTATGTATTTTCTTTCTGCTGGCTTGTTTACCTTGCTTACCCCACAACACAGAAAATCATTTGTGGGGAAGCTGGTGGTGTCTTCATGGAGGAAGTCCCTTAGGAGAAGGGGAAGCTAGAGGGTCACTGTTTGCCATTGCTGACATGGAGGATGCTTCTGCGCCATGCAGCCAGATATTTCTTGCATCTGTAGGGATGAGGAAGAGCTATACTGCTGAACTACTGAACTCCTTAGGGGACAACCTGTCTGCAGAGATAAATTACTGTTCTAAACAGTAGTAAGAATTAAAATTGGTAGACTTCATTTTCATTGGTATAATGGGAACTTAGAAGGGCTTTCTCTATTCTTTTTTTTTTTTTTGTCACAAAGGAGCAAAAAGAAATGAAAAAAAAAATCACGAAATAGGACACTACACAAACACAGAAATGAACACATATATATTTTACCCCTTCCTCCCTCCCAGGTTGTCCCCCCGTGGCATGTGTCAAGGCATTTCCAAAGCTAGGCTTTAGAGTCTTTCTGCACTCTATTGTACATTAGTCTCTACACCCATAAATTGACTCTAGGGTCATCCAGGGGATAATTTAGCTTTAAATACAGGGTTGCACTAATATGTCTGTTGGCCCTCACTCATCCATTTGAATTGGCAGAAGTCCAGCTGGAATAGAGGAGAGGAGTTGTTGAAGGGATCTGTTCTTCATGATGTTACATTATCGTATCTCTTGTCCTGTACTTCCCAAAGAAAAGGCCAGAATGGGACCAGTGTAATGGAGCAGACCTCCTCCAGTGGTGGGGAAGTGGATACTCGCTTTATGTTAGTATGTAGTGTGTAGGGCAGAGTGTGGCCCAGACTCTGGGCCAAGGAGAATGTAGATGCAAAGAAAACAGTATAATTTTTATGAAGGCTGCTCAGTCACACGTAACACTTATAGTCAAACTGTTGTGTCAGTTTATTTTTATGAGTCATTTAGAGGAAACATATACTTATCTCCAGTTTAAAGATATGAAGGAGAAAGTAATTTGCTAACAACCGTTTCAGGTTATTTGCAGGGACAAGATAAGAAATAAAGAGTAATTGTATTTTGACCCATAAATAACTCCAACTTTCAGATGTCTCTTGTACTCTCTGAATCTGTAAAGGAATTTTATTATGGGCAGAAGAATGATTGTTTTTTGTAATCTGTCTGTAAGATGAATAGGACACCTACTTTTAACAGTTTTCACAGTGAGTAAAAAAATTTTCAGAATGTTTGCCAGTTAAGTTATCTTGTGTGTCAAAGCCTAACTCTGCAAAGACTGTAGTTTGATTGTTTTAGGGCTTTTAAACATAGGTATAGACAAAGATGTGTGTATTTGCTCATTCTTTTATTTAATCAAAGGGAAAAATTATGTTCATAAAGGCTCAGGGCTTGACTTTTAAAAAAAATTCTAGATTCCAGTGGTTCAGGCATCTGTATAACAGGCTTGTCTGCACTGTACTGCAGAGAAACCTTCCTCTTTGACCTACTGGGTGTTTCTCTTCTGAGGGAGGAAAGGAATTCTTTCCATGTTAAAAGAGTTCAGTTTCCTCCTGTCACTGATTGCCTCTGTTGCTTAGTTGAGCCCAATTATATGCAATGGCTTTTCAAGGGTTCAGCTGTGAAGAAGGCATGTGTGCAAATGATATCAATAAAATAACAGGATTTGCATACACAGGAGCAGCACACACGCTACTGCTTTGGAGATTTACTGTGTAGGGTACACTTACTGTTCGGTAGGACATCTGTTGGCATTGCCACTTTTATACTCCTCCTGCTTAGATTTCCTGGCTGCCATAGGCACAGGCAAAAGAAAATAGCAGTGCTAACTGTTCATGCAGGAGTAATAATAACCCTTAGCAGAAGAGTAATTACCTTTGTCTGGTTTCTCCCTGCTCTAAAATCTAATAAAATAGAGACCAGTGGGTGCGTAGCCGATGCATACAGAAGTTCTGTTGCTTTTACTAGATCTGAGGCTAGTTATGCAAGACATCCTTTTCTCACAAGCTGAACTCGCATCTTAATTTTGAAAAAAATCCATTACTGATGGGTAGATTTCCTGAGCACGTTTGACAGCTTTCAAGCCAGCGGTATTTGGCAAGGCCTTTTAAAGTTACAGGAGATTTATAGCTAAAGAGATTATGTAGCAGTGGGTTCAGATCCAATCCCTTTCCCCCAGCTCCTGCACCGGGTAACAATGACAGGAGCTGTCTGTATACCAGAAGGAACAGTTTAAGAGAGGTGGCTGCGTTTGGCAATAGAAGCCCCCGTTAGCAGCCGGAAGCATTGGTGCTGAAAAGCAATCGCTGGTGTCAAGAACTTTCCTAGCTAAGCACTGCAGCTGGTGGCAATAAATAGCATTCTAATAAAGGAGGATGTTCAACCCATGACATAAGCGAATACTGTTTCAACCACAAAAAGTAATTTATGGTGCTGCATATGTCTGAAATGGATTTTTTCCGATACATTTTAAAATAAAAATGCTAAGATTTCAATGGAGGGAAAGATCTGCATTTTAAATCAAAATGAAATTGAAAGATCAATGAAAAGTGTACTGCTTTTTTAAGTACGCAATGATACATAACATCTTAAAGATGTGCACTGTCACAAAGCACAATTACCTCCATTCCTAAAAATGAAAGATGCTGTTTTCTGACTGTGAATGTTCTCTATATTGCATCAAACCTAATAACTTCCCGTGTCAGTGATAATCCCCCCCAACATTTAGACAGAACCATCATCATCTTCTCTTATAAGAATGCCAAAATGATCATGCAGAAAGTAGCAAATAACAATATGTTCAGATTGCACAAGCATAATGATTCCTGAAAAAAATCAGCTCCAGCCTCAATGAAGAGCGAAAAAAGAGCAGTGGATAATAAAGTCATTAGGCTCATTGGACCTGTTAACTTACTGAGTCCACTACAGTAAACAAGTTATTAGTTTTGACAAAACCAGTGGTTTATTTGAACATATACTGCTGCTTTTTATTATATATTCTGTTTATGTCATATGTGATTTCTCTTACATGATTATTGTGAAACATTGCAAAGTTATGTACTGTATCATCTCCCACTGGGATGAGCAGTGTGGATGTGGTGCTGGAAGAAACTGTCCTTTGAGTTTATTTCTGCTGGCTGGTTTGGGGTTCTTTTTGGGTGCATGGAAGAGAGGGTAGTTTTGTTTTTAGCTGAGCATAGGCTGTCAAGTTAACTGAACGGATGGGTTGTCCTGAAAGGCATTTTATATAGGAGTTTGTTTTGAGTCATGAGGGCTGTATGTACAAGCACGTAAAATGAGTAACTGGTTAAGTGTTACCCAAGATCAAAATCCTTTGTACTGGAATGCGAAGCATAGTATACACATTTGGAATTCCTTAAGGAAGTATATCCTTTGTATTATTCTTTTACATGTGTTTATTAATTCTCTAGTTTTGCTTTTGGAAGAAACAGGCCTGCCTGTTTAAGAGGTGGCTGATACCCATTTATCAGCAGTACAGCTCTGTACTCAAGCCGATTCCTACTCCTGTCCCTTTTCCCTCCCCCTGTAGATGGTTTCTGCTGTCATCTAGGACTTACAGAGCCAGATTCTCAGCTGGTGCACATCAGGACTGCTATCCCAAAATAAATAGGCATAACTTCACTGGAGTCACTGAAACCTAAGCTCAGAATCATGGGGTTCGCCGTCCTTGAGTGCAGTGCTTTAAGGCTTATGATACACACTTCTGTGATACCTTGTTATGGTATAAACAAACACCACACTTCTGATTTGAATTATAATCTCATTCACCCAGAAACCAATAGACCTCTGCTTATTTATCCCAGCTGAGAAGATAGCCCAAAGGCTTTTCATGTTGTACGATAAAGTCATGGGCTGGGATTCCAACGGCCCCCCTCCCTAAACAAGGAGGCAACCCCACTACTGCTGGTGCAATTATTTAGATGTGAAACAGTTGTTCAGAGAGTTTTGGATTCAAATCAGTGCCATGATGTTTATTCTGTAGTGATGTGTCTGCTAAGGCTTTGGTCATTTCAGAAAGCAAGCAAGAGTCTGAATTTAGGTATCGGTACAAAGAGTTGGGTAGAAATTTGGGAGTAATTAAAGGATGGAACACCTACCAAAAATATTGAATTGAATGTTTCCTGTAAACTGTGTGTGCAGCCACAACACTCTTTGATTCTGAGTTGCATTTAAGCTTGGGATAGAATCCAGCTGCAAAGCCTGGATCTAGATCTGAATTTCCACAAGTTCAAGGTTGTTGTGATCAGCGGAGTTTATTTGGTTCCATATCTAATTTAAATGCAGAACTTTTAAGGTAACTGCAATCAGATGTTCTTGGGATCCACTGGAATAATAGCACAATAAAAGCTGAAATTAAACATATCTGGTATTGTGTAGGGGTTTTATTAGTATTCCAGTTTAAGGTTAAAATAGTGCTCTCATGCAGTCAGCTTACGTTAATAAATTAAAGCAGGGGAGTTTGCAAATGATTTAAAATCATGGCTTAGACATTTTTCCAAAGCAAAAGAAGAGAAGCACAGAAAGTTCATCTGAATTCTCAAGGCAGTGCATGTGGTAAACATTAGTTTTCTTTTTTCTTTTTTTTTTTTTTTTGTTAAGGTTGGCTAATGCTTTCTTTTTCTTCACAAATACTGTACTGGTAACTGAAGATATCTTCCACCTGTGTGCAACATCAATGATACACGGACCTTCTTTAGGTGTGGTGCATAGTAGCAAGGAAACATGACTCTGGATTCAGATCTCCACAGTGGTATGTTCCTCTGAAACTGCAAATCACTTCAAATGAAGGAACGTGGCCTGGCAAGAATTTGGAACTGGAGGAAGAAAAGAATGGAGTATTTACCTAAAATCAAAATTACTCCTGAAAAAAAGCTTCTAAGTTTAACCTGTAATATTTCATTCAACATGCTGTCTTGATCAAAATCAGCTATAGGAATGGAATAGCTATCAGTTTTCACGATATTTGTCGACAAGAAAAAATAAATCAATGATCACCTTATTCTCCTTTGTTACCTGTTTTCTTCAGTTCAGCCAGGTTAGTAGTTATCTAGGGAATGTCAGCAATGGTAATTCTGATGATAGAAACTCTGCCTCATGTTTTTGGCTGGTGAGAAGGTATTTGATAAGAAACTACCAGGTAAAGGAGAGAAAGCTGGGAGGTAAACAAATGTCCAAAGGCTGCCCAGAGGACTGAGGTTTGTGAGTGCTGTGTTCCTCTTGGCACAGCAGCCCGACTCTGGGGGGTAACCTGGCACTGCCTGGCTGCACAGCTTGCGGGGTACGGACGGGAGGCTATCTCCAGCCTGGAGAAGACCTTCAGTGCCCCGGGAAAGCATCTGTACTCAAGGCAGAGAAGTGGGGAAACAGAACAATTTCTATAGCAATGAGAGCCCACCTGTGAAAGTACTCCAGCACCCTCTTAATGCTTTCAAAGTGAGCAGGATGGCTGCAGCCTTTGTGTGCTCTGGTTTTCAGTCAGCACATCAGCTAGGGGTGGGTGGTTGCTGAAGGAGACTTGCAAGGTTCAGCTGTCTATACCAGCTCACTGCAGTTTACCTGGTATAATGTTCTCAGTGAGCTGACTGTGCTGTTCTGGCTTTTATTAAAGGAAATTCCTCCCTTTGGTTATTTTCGGAAGTTTGAAATATAGAAGTTAGACTCGAAGTGATCTCTGACCAAGCAAGGGTGTCTCCAGGCAGTTTAAGAACATACTTTTGAGAAGCTGATTTACCCCCAGCTTGTGTTTGTCCCACTAGAGCTGAAGCATCTGGTACATAGGACTGCACAATTCCAACCTGATGATCACCTGTGATCTATTGCCTCTTTGATTACCAGTGTTTAAGACTTGAAGCCCCATTGCTTTTTCCTCTTCACTCCCTTTTTCCAACTTAAAAATCTGCATGAGATGACTTATTGCTTTGCAACATAAAAGCCTGTCACTTGTAGCACTCTGCTCTTACGATTTCTCCCATACTGGTGATTTGCTGTTGTAGTTGCACTGGTTTCTGTGGTGTTAGACCTGCTTATGGTTGAGTAACAGAACAAATGGGATCCACAGATTTTTAGAGCCTTTAAATGATCACATAATACCTGCAGATGCAGCAATGACTTGAGTGGTCTCCTCTCGACTTTCCCCAGTCAAGTTCAAAAACGTCAGCACTAAGAGCCCAAAAATCAAAAAGGAAAAAAACCACGTGAAGCACTCTGGTACTCTTGTCTCGGTTTCATGCTCTTTCTTGAAGTTATCTCAAAGAAAAAGCATTGAGGTCTCTTAAATGTGTATATCAGGTGCTTGCAGCACTGAATCTTTCTTTGTGTAACCTGCTTAAGAGAAGAATGACAGCTGATGGGTAAATTTGTCTAAACCTGCCATATTTACTGAACTGGATCTTTGGAAGACTTAGGCCACGTTTTGCTTACCACTTTTGTATGAAATTGAACTATGAATCACTTGTTATGTCCTCTTTTTGACTCTATCCCAGTAATTTTCTAGTTCTTGTTTGCATTTTAGTAGCATGGAATAGGGATCTCAAGCTTTTTGGATAGAAGGCTGTATTTTAAGAACCCAAACTTCAGAGGACTTGCCAAATCTTGCATCAAATATGAAACTTGCAGAAAGAGCATTAAAAAATATTTAAACTAAGCGATTAATTTCTTACCATCTGGAAAACCACAAACAGTGACAAAAGCAACTAAAAATTTCGTATGCCATTAATAGGCTGACTGCTTGAATATGGAATTATGCTGCTCATAGCAACAGATTAATGTATAACCAGTCATGACTGGCCTTTCAAACATATCAGAATAGACAATCCTGTACACAATGAGGAATCTCTGTATCATGATTGATGTCCAAGATTTATGATGTTATAACTATTAGTTATGTTGTTTTGACAATGGAAGAATTAACGAATGAGACAGATTTGCCTGCAGTGATGAACTGTATGATAAAGAAACATTAATAAAGATAAAACATTTGGAAATTTTTTATGAAAAATAACATTTTTGCTCTTTTCACAAGGAACAAAAGAAGCCAGAAACATGACAGACTTCATCAAGAGAGCTGTTCACAGATTAAAAGTAAGTCTGATTTTTGTTTTGCTGTGCTAGACTTCACTTCTCAAACCACAGAAAAGTGAGGCAAGTGTTTTCAAGCTTATAGTGGTGTGGTTTGTTTTGGTGTGTATTGTGGTTTTTTTTGTTGTTTGTTTGGGTTTTTTTGTTAGTTTTGTTTTTTCTTAGGCAGTGAATGTTGTATTTCTCCTAATCCTGTTATATCATAAAAGAATTGTTTGTGTCTGGGTGAGTTCTTCTGTTCAGCCTTCTGGTGTACTCTGAAAATGTCACACAGGATCCACTGTGATCTTAATGTCTGTCTGTTAAACCAGCAAGGCCTACTCATGTAATGAGCTATGGTGATTAACGAGGGAATTGGGGGCGATCAGCACCACATAGAATTTGTAGCTGACTGCATCTCAGTGTATGGAGATGAGAAAAGTTGAAAGACTGCAAACAAATGCACAGAAGAGTAGGAGCTGAGACTCAAGATCCTTTGAATACTGAAGGAAATGGGCTGCTCTCTCAGAGGGTACTTCTGGCCCCAACGGTGTTATGGAGAGCTACTCGATGCAAAACTTGGAATCCCCCATTTCTGAGTACCTAAATGCCTTCACTAGCTTAATTTTTGGAGTGCTTGGCACTCTCTGGATGAACTTTATGAACTCAGGCTGTACCAAATCACTAGGGTTATTTACCTCATGTTTTGAAAACAAAATATCTGGCAAGGAATGATAGAGAAATATTGGGTTTAAAAGTTAACATCCCAGAAGGAAGGGAACTTGGAAGTCTATAATTGTATATATTAAGCATCAACTAAATAGGCATGGCCAGAAGACTGAAGTAAGCATGAATACCAAAGTCCATCTTTAGCTGGTGAAAATTTGATACTGGTGCCAATTTTTATCTCTCTTATCCTTTTTTTGATGCTACTTTTGTGGTAAGCTTCTCCAGAGTAAGGCTTATAAACCAGTTTAGCTGAGCTGTGGCATTGAAGAAGCTTATAGAAAATGGATGTCCTGTTGAAAGTCAGGCAAAGATAGATGATTAGATCCCTTAAACTCTCTATTGAGTCTTTCCACTTAATTTTTGTAATGTAAAAAATACACATTGGTTACAGAAGCATGTGTTTCTTCAGAAACATTAGGTAGCTGAGCATGTGAAGAAAGGCTTCTCTACAGCGCTAGAAAGATGAAAAGTCAATCTATTTGTCTTCTCTTTTGTTAGCTTTTTTCTTGGGTTTCTGCTATTCTAATCTTAAAGGTCAGATCAAAAAGGAATTAATTCAGATGCCTAAACTCAGAACACCATTCCTGCAGATCCTGGTTCCAGCAGCTCATTTCCCAGGTGCCCAGGGCAAACAAGACCTCAGCTTTTGACCCCACAATACCCCACAAGCCTGAAGTTGTGCTGCTACCTGTGCCCTGGAGCACCTTGGTTGTACCACCATCACCTTGTCACCTTGTTCAGGCTTTTTTCCTGGCTAGGATCCAGAAGTTAGGGAAACTTCTCTTTGGGGTTTCAACTATACGTTAACCTAAAAGCAAACCTACATACGGTGAGTCAATCTCTACTTGAAGTGCAGTGATAGCAACTTTTTTCTTTAAAGAACACATATGGGAGGAGAGTGAGTTGCTTTCCCCCCCTTATACAATTGCATTTTGCTAAGTGCATTAATATGTATTTGGTTTTCTCCTTTGTCTGATGGATAGATTTAGATTGACTGAAGACATATCTGAAATAGTACTGTGTCACCGTTTAAGGCTGGGCCGGC
>NW_009630197.1:0-14127 GCF_000690535.1 Cariama cristata
CACCGCGCTGCGCCGGTGAAGAGGCCGCGCATGCGCCTGAGGGGGAAGGTGGGAGGGCGGCGGGAAGACGCTGAGGGGAGCGGGGGGGGCGCCCACCCCTCCCATCCCGGGAGCTGCCGAGGCCCGAGAAGGCAGGGCCCCGCGACGGAAAATAGTTTTTCTTCTTCCAAGTCCAACCGTACACCTGATGCCACCCTGTCCACTAAACCATGTCTTGAAGTGCCACATCTAAACGTTTTTTGAACATCTCCATGGACGATGACTCCACCACCTCCCTGGGGAGCCTGTTCCAATGCCTAACGACTCTAACAGTGAAGAAGTTCTTTCTAATGTCGAGCCTGATTGATTTATGGAAAAATTAGATTGATTTATGGAAAAATGCTTTCCTGTTCTCACCCAAGTGAGGCTTTCCAAGCCATGAGAGAAGCCTTGAAGCTGATCATGGGAGAAAAAAGGCCAAAACACAGATGCCCCAAGCATGAGAAAACCAAGAGCAAGGAGCCCAAAGGCTTACGGGCATGCTGAGAGAACACAAGACATGCACGGCACACAGCAACGTAAATTAATTTTGAGCATTTGCCATGTTACTGCGAGCTGGTTGCACGTGGTTTGTTTCGATCGGTGCAGTCCAGAACAAGACCACTTCTCCCAGGAGTGTTAGATTAAATATTTGAGATAAGGCATACTAGGAAATACTCAGGAATAGCTTGTGATAAGAGGGAAGACACGCAACAATTTGCACAATTTGCAGGCTGTTGGTGAGGCGGATCTACAGGCTCACGATGTCATAACGCCATTGCCTCATCAGGCACATCCTCTTGTACCACAGCCTCTTGCCATCTGCACCCCACCCACGTCGAAAAATACAAAGTCTTAATGAAAAGCCACTGAAGTTTATCCCAGCCGATAAGTGTTCATTGCTTGCATCTATTTGTTTATCGAAAGGTAATTCAATTTAGTGAATTCTGCAATGAAAGAAAGATGAACAAGTCGCCGTATCTTGTTTTCTACGTGAGCTAAACACATGCGTGTCTGCAGTTGCTAGAGCTGCACGGCCATGTCTGGAACTTAAACCTACTAAGTATTTTTTGTTTGTGTGGTACAAAATAGGCACTCAGGTGCTGCCAGTCTGCTTCTGGAGCCCAGAATTAATATTATATTAATTGTGAAAATAATTTCAAGACAAAGTAAAAGGTGACATTTCAGTATTTTATTCAAGTTGGGTTTGGGTTTTTTATCCATTTTTAGTAGTGTCAAGTACAGCATTTTGGGGTCTAGTTCCACACAAAATGGAAGACTCTCTAAAAATGTACCCATTTAGTTGCTAAAAAAAAGTGGTAATAAACCAAAACTCCCATTTTAAATTTAGTGATGCAACTATGTGATTGCAGTTACAAAGACTCTTCCCTGATTATGGCCCTGTCTTACAAGCTTCCCAGTCAGTGCAAAGGAAAGGAACCACAACACAGGACAGGTAGTATTGGCTGAGTCACATCAAACCTCCTCCACAACGGACTTACAGAAGATGGACAACCTAAAGCATTCTGGAGACAGCTGTAGGTGTAAGATAACCAAATCAGACAAACCATTCATGAAATACCTATCTTTAAAAAAAAGTTTTTTAAAAAAATCCCTTTTTCAGACAAGTTTGCGCATTCCATCGTGAATTGAAACCTTCAGCGTCAGAACATTTTTGCTTACGGAATTAACAGTACAATAGAGTGGTCTGCAATTCTTAACATCTCAGTTTTTATACCACATTAACATATTCCTTGTACAGTCAACACATTGGTCAAGGTAATCAATACCTTCCTACTTCCTATCATGTGGCAGCTGACAGATGTGATGGGCAATAACATTCAAAAAAATAAAGCCTGGAATTAGGATTTTTTTTTTTTTATGCTTTTGTCTCCATTTCTTTAACATCATTTTTAAAGCTTAGCTGTCTTTAACCAGGACTAGCAGGACTGATACTTAGCAATACTTGCATCCCAGACAAAACATTGAAAGGTACACTATATTCTGAAGGTAGCTATGCTGTATTTTCAAATTAGTGATTGTAGAATTACTCCTTATGCTTCAAATTCCAATCCTAGACCAAGTTTGTGACCACCTGCATTGACATTCTTGCCATCCAACAACGCTGACAATGTCAGTTTGATACCTGCGAAACAGAGAAAAGTGAGAGAAAAGACAACTGTTAAAACTTGGAGTGAGCTTTACGTTCAGTAAGTGCAGTGACTGTGTTACTGCTTTAATTTATTGGGTAGCTAGGTTAACGCAACTTGGCTGCTTGTAAGGACTGGGCATTTTAAAACAATTTGCAGGTAAGAAATCTTTCTGAATTATGAAACTTGTAATAAACCACAGTGATAGATTCTGCTTTTTATCACTCCAAGTAATTAAAGCTCTGAGTCAGTTCACTGCTGCTGGTCCACTGATTAATCTAATTTTACAGTCCAGTATTATGAAAAATTGGGACCTGGATACATACCCACCTTTCTAAACCACTTTAAAATCTAGGTATGAAAAGGCCCAAGCCCTGTCTACTGTAATATCTCATGTCAATCTGCTTGGTAGTCTGGCAGCAGATTTATTAGACTACATCAAAACCAATTTCACAGCATAAGACTATCCTCTTCCTGGACCAGGGGACCTTGAGAAAGTCGTGTTTTCAAGCAAAATAAACTCAGTAATAGGAAGCCTCTGAAAGTACTAAAAATGCATTTACTTATCTGCAAAACACCTAACTGCAGATATATTTTGTATCAACATAAAAGAGTATCTGACTGGTCAGTGGATGGTGGTCTCTAATAATTCTGCTTCCCATACACATCCAAAATTAACAGAGCAGTCCCTGGAAAAGTTGATCACCGGCTTGCCGAGCAGAACAGCACTCTTACAAAACCAATTACACTTTGTCACAAAAAAAACCCTCTGATATTTCAAGATTAAAATATCACTTTATTGATTCTGAATTTCTTCTGCATAGACTTACCTGGCTTTAAAGTCTGAGTGTATCCTAATCCGATCAGACTGGAGTTGTTCACTTTAGCCTTAAAGGAAAAAAATACCATATGTAAATAATTTCGTCTCTTTCTTCAAAGTCCTTCCCGCTTGAAAATTAGGTAACACCTTTCACGCAGGTAAAGGTTTCGTGTTTTAAATCACAAAGAAATCTAGAGTTAATTTTGCCATAACTGAAATCCAAAATCTCAACTAATCTAGAGTCACTATAGAAAACAATGTTTTTTAACAACATAGTTTTTAATTTTTTTCAAGACTGACACAAAAAAATTCTCAAAATACTGCCCAGTAATATAATAAAACATTCTGTGTCACTTTTAAGGAAAATCCAATAGTTGTGCTCTCATGCTGCCAAAAACAAGACAGATAAATGTATGTGCCACCAGAACTGCATCACAGAACTGCATCAAAACCGTACTTTACTGATGTCAAGCTTGCTCCACATTTCCATTACGAGAGTCTATTTTCAAATGCTTATAAATGTACACACATAGCACTCACAGAAAAAGAGGCATCTGGGTCAATCTGATACTTGGCTGCTATTCCAAAGCGAGTGTTGCTATTACCGGCTGTCCAAGCGAGATTGACGGCAGTTTCCAGTTTATCATTCACCTTCTGGTAAATGGAGCCGCCAAATTCCGTTCCATCATTCCTGGAAGGAATGCATTAGGCTAGTTTTAAACTGCACCCCAAAACAATCTTTTTTTTTTTTTCCAGTAAGATCTGTATTTGCAGAACATTCACTTACACCTCATGTAATATCCCTGTAACAACTAAGAGAGAGACATTAGGCCAGATTGTTTATAAAGTCATTTTTAGATGCTTAAATTCATTGATGGTTACTATATTTCAACAAACAACTTCTGAAACTGAAAAAAAAGCCATGACAAACCATCAGAAACAGACCAATGATGACAGCTTCCAAATTTCCCTTCTCTGCAGATGGGAGTCTTTGTAGTAAAGAGATTTATTCTTAGTCTTTGTAGTAAAGAGATTTATTCTTCCCTGCATCTCTCTGAAGTAATTATTTCCCCAGCCATACGTCTCCCTACTGCCCTGAAAGGGCTGTACCCCCATCACAGAGCCTGAGCCATCATCCTACGCCCGCCTCATCAGCGTGCTTTTACCAGACACAGACAAACTGCATCAGAAGTGAAGACGCCAATTTAATGTCCAAGTCTTATCGGCTTTTGCAAATCAACACCATTTGCAAAGGTCCTTACGGTACATCTGTACTATAGGTGTCTCGGTACTAGAAACTGAGATGAAACTAGTAGGTGCAGAGAGCACCGGCCAACAGCTGAATGATGACAGCCTTCGAGCACTGCTACCGAGTAGCACAACTTCCAATTACTACTCACACCAATATCACACAGGGAATAAAGTGTGGTAAATAAAATGCAAAGCGTTAGAGCATGCGGATCATAAAAAAAAAGAGCAAGAGACTTCTAAAAGCCTTGCACTCCTTGTAAACCAGTGAGCATCTGAATGTCCATTTTCACTCATTTTCTTAAAAGATACAAACGTATTGCACAAAATGGGTTTTAAACCACAAGAAGACATCTGCAAATAAAATACTTATGATTCTTTCTGAACTATTAAATAATCTAGTTCCAATTATTAGATTATACCAAAGCTTTAGTGATTAAAAAAGGGGCAGATTTAGAATCTTGCCACTTTTACCCCTTTGGCCCGATGTTCCTGAGTTCATAACGGTTGCACAAACAGCAGTGATATGCCTATTTAAACGTTCAAGCAATAGCAGCAGCCTTTTAAATTGTTAGAGCAGTTCTTCCAGAAAAATACTACGATACTTACTTCAGATAAGACTGAAGCTCACATATAACTGCATGTGCTTGGCTCTCAAGAAAAGGAGGGATTAAAAAGGGCTGAGGAGAGCTGGTTATACAGGCAGATTTTGTGCAAGGTTCCCACACAGCTCTGTCTTGACCTGCAACATTAGGGGGGGGCGGTCTGAGCTATGCTTAAAAAATGAGGAAAGTCATATTTAAAACTAGAAATTATCCAGCCCTACCTCCCTTTAAGTTATTACTTATTACTAAAAAATAATAAAGTCAAACCTCCTTTTAATTCTAATAGTAACAGCACTTTTCAGATGTAGATAAAAAAACATTATCCCCCTAGGAAAATTAATATATTAAGGCACCATTAAGGAAAGTAACTCGCTGGTCCGTGTAACGCCAGTAACAAAAGACGATGCTTCAGGCCCCACGTAGTTAAATTATCAGCTCTGCCACAGCATCCGTGTGAAGCCCTGAGCTGTCTAGATAGAAGAACCGAGCAGGCCAGCGATGGGCGTTCCACACACAACTGTGTCTGGGATGATACAAAAACTCTGACACGTTTCAAAGCTGAAACAATGTCAAATACTTAACTAATCTATTAATATCAATAAATATGATTTCTATTCACATCACATACTTATGGGTTTGCCTGTCAATTGGTAGATTATGAATATTAAATAAACAAACTAGGTCTCCTCCTAAAGATAATTTATCATCCACGTACAATAACAGCAACCCTCAGGAATCCAGGAAACAGTACAGTACGATCTGAGCCCTGCTGCTGGGGGCTATTATTTTCTGCTGTTGCTTTAATTAAGGGTAATAATAATTACAGCATTTTAGAGCAAAAGCCAATAATACAATGTTTTGAACTGCTACAGTATAATAAGGTTGAAAGTCATTGCGCTTGAAGGAGTAACTCCCAACTACTGAGTGGAGGGCAACTCCACATATGGTTTTGATGAGTGTTTTCTGCCCACATTTTTGTGCTTTGGCAATTCCTCAAACATACTGTCTGGGCTGTGAAGGTTCAATTGTTTGGTAAGGCAGTGTGAGCTTCCTAAACCAGATCTCTGCAAACCAGCATGAAGCAGAACAGAAAGCCTTTGAAGAAGCAGCTCCAGGAAGGCAGAACAGTTGTTCAGCCCCCAAATGGGAGCAGCCTGCAATAGCTCTGCTAGAGGCAAAATATGCAATTACCCAAGGGAATGGGGCAGGGGGGGCACTGGGGGAATGGATTAGGGATTGCCTAATCTTAAAAAAAAAGTCTTCTCCAAAGGCATAAATTGCTTTTTTAAGAGGAACAGGAAACAGAGAAATTAAGGTTTTCATGGAATTTGGTCCTGGTTTCCCACTGTTCCTGCATTCAGAAAGTACAAATGCTTGTGTAAATAGATTATTAGGAGTTACAATACTAAAACAAACTTTTACACCATATCCCTTCCAGTACTAAACCAAACCCAGTCCATACCTCTTCCATTCATTCCCTTTTGTCTGTTCTTGTTTATCCTCTGATTAACTCTTTCATCTACAGAACAAACCATCATCTTGTTTGATTTTGACATGTGCAAAAGGAAGGCATTGCATTTATTTCAACTTTCACAAAGAATATTTTTATAACCCACTTCTCTTATTATTCTGCTAATAGATTCTAACAATCCTTATCTGTTAGAAAGATACGACACAGGATGCTTGGGTGCTCAGTGAGTTCCAGTTCCTTCCATCATGCACTCCCTCACCCACATATACTTCAAAGTTAATGTAGCTAAAAAAAAAACAAAATGCAGCTTGCCATCTTAAATGAAGAAGTCCTTTCAAATCCACCATTCCCTCGTTCACCACTGTAGAAACTCTGCCCCTTTCATTGTTCTAGTAAGCAGCAAAATCCTTTCAAATTCCTTTTTAAAGCCTGTCTGCCAATACTTACACATTAGTATGAAGCTGGAATTCATCAGTCTTATAGCCAACAGCAAAGTTGCTCTGGGTTACTCTAGACTTTGTTGTCTCAAAAGTCATTTGGTAACCTGCCAGCCACCCCTCGTAGCCAAGCACCAGGGCTCCACGTATTGAAGGCCCAGCAATATCAAAATCCATGTCGCAGCCAATGTTGATGTGTTCCCTTTTGTACCCTGTCTTAACTTTAGCGCTCTTTTTCCTAAAGAGAAAAGAAAGAATCTTGTATCTTTGAAAAGGTACACTCGTAGGTAGCAATTCAACCAAATCAGTTACTTTCACTCAGTGTAATAGTTCCTGAAGACCACGTATACATACCTGGAGAGCCACATGATATGTCACCTTCTCACCTCTCACATTTGCAAAACCCTAATTCAGCTACAGTGAATTATTTGCAATTAAGCAATCAAGTGCGGTGTGGCATGCCACTAAGCACTTCTGGGCAGTTTTCTGAAAAGCAGCAGCACAAGAAGCCAGATGGGAAATGACAAAAACAAATCCTCGTCTCCAACTAATCTGATGGTTTGGGAAGTTTGGTAGATGCAGGGAAGGAACGGAAACTGTAGCAATTTACAGGTTTGCCACAGGTTGTCAATAGTAGTTGGCCTGTCCCAAACAATTTTTAGACAATCCTAGTGAACTGGGTGATTTCATTTACTGTGACAGACATCAAGAATTCACTACTTTGTCGCCAGCTTCCTGAGGGAATGTCCCTGCTGCTAAGGAGGTAGGCTGCTTCAGTGGCACTGACACCCTGTTTTCTCCTCAGGATGCTTTATGAAGTTTAATGGTTACAGCCATTAGAAAGGGTGCCAGGTTAACACAGAAATAAACTTTCCTGAGTCACTTGTTTCTTTTTATACTGTTGGCTAGAACAGTGTTTTCTCATGTGTCCTTAGGTCGGTTTACATCAAGGGTGCAAGAGAGTTACAGCTAATACATTCAGGTACTCTTATTTAAGATTTTTTGTTTTTTCTCTCTTTACCTTACAAGTGTCTTCAGTCTTTGACCAAACCTTTTCCTGGAATCTTTCTGGAAAATCAGGCTAATTTGAAATTTCAAACCAACCTTTCACTTCAGCTAGCAAAAACAGTCTCCAATAATTGTTTCAATGCTGTATCAGACCCACATAGAGCTTGCTCTTTTTTTTTTTATTATTATTATTTCAGACTCAGGAATGTCTTGTGTTTTGCAAATTCAGAAATAAAGAGCAGGAGTGCCAAGAGCACTCAGCATTAGCTCGTCTGCAACTTCCATAAAAGTCAGCGGTACCTCTTCCACCAATGTCAACAGGGACAGAGACAAGCTAACACGGAGCACTCCTAAAAATTATTTTCCCTGTTGAAAGGCTGATCACAGCCAGTAAGTAGTAAGGAAGGGGGAGAAGGTGTCTCATGTTCAGGGATGATGCATCCCTGTCAACCTAAACCAGGTCACAGCAGGACTGAATCTCGCTCCATTTATTCAAATTATAAGGCAATCGTTATAACTCAGATACTATAGCATCCGTGAAGTGCCTGAGGAATAGCTATAGAGCTGTAACCTGTCATTCTTACACAAGGTTTCCTCTATTTCTTTAAGGATCCTACCAGTTAAGAAATTATTATCAACAAACACTAGAGATTATTCTGGTTAACAAATACAAAAATATCTAGTTAACCTAGAATTAGGAGTGGACTGGAAGCAGTTGACAATGCAGGACACTAAAAGACAGGGTGAAACCCCCACTGGGACTATAACCCCAGTAGCCTGCAGCGCAGTGTGCTGCTCTGGGAAGCTAACGTGCAGAATATTTTGACTCACTGGCAGCACTGCTCGCAAAAAAGATAATCAGGGAAAAAAAAAAAATAACAACAACAAAAAAAAACCCATCTAGATGTACAGCTGCTGCTTAATCCCTCTGGCCCACATAAAACATGGCATCCAATCGCCGTGTCAGAAATACTCATCCTCCACCAAGGCACGCTGTGGCCAGCAAGAATTCAGATGATAAATTCAGCTGGGGAGAAGAGCCCAATTACTGTGTGGACCTATTAGAGCCGTGGCCAACGGGCTCCCGGAGCTTGTTAAGCTTTGCATTACAGCTGACTCATTTAGCACTTTTATTCAGACAGTAGCTCATCCTCTGACATGGCCAAAAATACGCAACAGGAGTGCAAACAAAACCTCTTCCTCACACCCTAATTCTGACTCTAATTTTCAAGTTACTGTATGTAAAAGTTTCCTTGCTATAGTTTAGGATTAAAAGGGGATTGTTAATACCAAGATTTAAATCAGACGCACATGATTTCATCACACACAGGCTGATTATTAACCGTCTCGATATCTCAGAACAGGAGGAGTAAAGAAGCAAGATAGTATTCTGGAAACTAAAATAAAAAAATGCCTTTTTTTGTCACTTAAGCTTACTCACTTCTTACCCAGTGTTAGGAGAGAAGGAGGAGTCGAAGGTCAGCTTCAGGCCATGTGCAAGCTGAACAGAAAAGAAATTCACTGGTTGGATTTATAATTAGAGATTGCCATAAGTGAATTTGCAAATTGCACCTTTTGAGCCAAAAATTACCTGATCTTCAAGAGTAATCTCAGTGCCTAGTGTGTTGTCGGTGTTCCACTTTTCTGTGAACATCAATCCATATTCCACCCATCTGTATTTTGTTTCCAAACTACCACTAACTTTGCTCGTTTCTGAGTTTGCTGAACCTGAGCTTGTAAATTCCTAGAAAGAAAAAAACAATTACATATAAACATTTGCAAATATATATTTTTTTCACTCAGGCAAATACCTATACTTGTAGAACATATTAGTCATTATAATTTGGGATATTATTCGATACTGAAGATTTAAGAACATGTTTGCTAGTCGTTAATACCAACACACTCTTGCCCCACAGAAAATTTCAGTGTCAGGGAGAAAAAGCATTGCATGCTAAGGGAACGGACATGGGACAGGAACGTGGATAACCCTTCCCATCAGCAGAACACAGAGTTAAGGAGCTAGTCTGTACAAGGTGTATCTGTGAATCAGCACGCAAGTCGGCGAACGCGTCACGGAGGTATTCTAAATATTAGCTCCAATACACAGTTACATTGCAACTGCGCTTGTTTAGTGACTGCTAAGAAAACGAGCGTGCAGCACCTTTAGAAACCAGCACGTTCCTGCTCGTTCAATCCAGTAAAGCAAGAGGGAGGCACTGACACCTCCTCTGAGCACAGGCCATGGCGATGGCCTCGAACAGCGAAATTATTTTTATAGTAAGCAATTACCATGGTTGCAAAGGAGCCCTTCACTGTATCTTCTACTCTTAGTTAGTGCACAGTCTCATATATTATACAAAAATTATAAATGCAAAGTAACTTGCAAGGTTAGAATACACTGGAAAAATTGTAAGGGGAGAGTAAGCGATACATATTTACTTTTAAAAAGAAATATACAGTAAACACAAGAACATTGCAATGGTTTGGATTTCAATGTGTTTCCAAACTCACCAGTCCATTTTCAGATTTTGTTTTCAAATCAAGTTTTATTAACCCAAAACCTAGAAGATGAGTAAAAAATATAAATTATTTATATGTTAATTTGAAAAGCATTTCTGATTTATTTCTTAAAAACTCCCTTCTAAATCACCAGTGAACTATTAAAAAATAAACCAAGGGTACAGTTATCAAACCATGTGTTTTTATAAGCAGATTTTTTATGCACTGTGTACTCACTTCAGACAGCACTTGACTGATTTATCGTACTGACTCCACCAATATAATTGGGACCAAATTAGGTAATAATGCCTTTATTCATACTGAGCAGCATTTTGTTCATAAGCAAACTACTGACATCAATGATCCTATTCATGATATGAGGAAAGAGTCAAAATACAACACACAAATCTCTTTCAAAACAGACGACAGTCCTATGGGGACCAGGAAGAATTTGGTCAAAAGAAAAGTCAGTTACCTTCCCTTTCCAGACAGCAAGGGCAATGTGAAGCTATGAGAGAAAATCCTCTGGATTCTAATGAAAATTATTGGAATATTTATCAGGGAAAAGGAATAAAATCCTAACGGTTTTGGGAATCAGGTAGACAGCGAACGACCAAAATTATTTGGGCTTTATTTACCATATCCCTTGGTGAAAACGTCTCTGGCGGATTTGCCCAGGTCAGCATAAGCAGGTGGAACAGCCATTTCCTGGGGGAAGGGGAAAAAAAAAAATCAAAAGGGAAATTACAGTGTTCAGAAACACATTTCATTTATTTCTGCAACAAGAAACTTAAGCCCATTTCAGTTTTATTTTCCATCCACCGCCTATCAATTAAATACAGCCTGAAAAAAGTAGCTATGGCAAATAGCGTGACTTGATTTTGCTCATTAGCCAGCAGAAGCAATTACCATGCATTTACCACCACGGAGGAGAAACAGGTTGCAGAAAAAATATATATTTAAAAAAAAAAAAAAAAAAGAAACCGTCTATGCTTTTCCAAAGAATCAACTGTTGTTCTCTTATCAGTATAACTGCATGAATGAACAACTTCCTTTTTTAAAACCGTTTCTTGGAAACAATTCTCCTGTTTCTTGCAACAGACCTATGTGTTCTGATGCAAAGCATTAGGGCCCCAAGTCATCCACCCTGGAAATCTAACCAGGACGAGCATCGAGCAGCGGGAGCACCTCTCTACCCCTAATTCAGGGCAGCAAATGGATAACATTCATGTTAGCAAAATTCACCAACGGTCATGCTCCTGCTTCAGTTTTCTTTGACTTTGCTATCGCTGTTAATGGGTTAAGATGTCTCCTTAGACATTGACCTTTAAGTGTTTTTCTGTTCATCACCTAGGAAAAAAAATGGGCTTCCTGAGAAAAATGAAGACTGAAGGGATGCTACCCTGTGAAGTCAGGCAGTCAGGACTGAGGACCGTCTCATCGTATACGGAGGAGAAAATAGGATCCTGAGAGGAACAAACCAACCAAATCTACTTTCTTATCCAAGTACAGTGATTTGTTCTAGGGAAGCAAAGTTAATCAGTC
Organism: Cariama cristata; assembly: GCF_000690535.1. Classification (NCBI taxonomy): domain Eukaryota; kingdom Metazoa; phylum Chordata; class Aves; order Cariamiformes; family Cariamidae; genus Cariama; species Cariama cristata. Next base: position 11,805 of record NW_009630197.1, read on the forward strand.
TGAAATGGTGTACATCTTCTGTCTTTCTAGACAAGATTTCATCATTTTAAAAAAGCAAAGCAGATAAATCATACTTATAAAGCCGGTCCTCTTGATTCCAGATGTTGCACTAAAATTCCGTATTCCCAAACTTTTCAGTTATGCAAAAGTAATAAGCAGTTTATTACACATGCGTGCAAATGCTTAAAAAAATTGCCTGCCAATCCTTACTCCAGACTATTCAACGTTAGCAGAAAACCAATCCTTTAAACCACGAACAAAACAGCTAGCTCTGAACATGAGGGATGCTCTTAACAGTCTTTCTGGCTGCAGACTTGGATGCAGCTCTCTGGGCAAGTACACCGCCCACCAACATCAGACAGGGAGTTTCAGCAGTCACTCAATGCCTCGAGCACTCCATCCGACAAGTCGCTGCCTGTTAAAGCAGGATCTTGCTATTGCATAAATGAAGAATTCCTATCCTAGAGGGAAAAAAACAGATCTGGTGGCCACATAAAAGCAAATAATCTTCTTGGAACATAAATAAAGTAGGATACAAGGGTGCATACTATGATGCAGCTTCAGTTGCAGAGACTAGCTGGATGCATGTCATCTCTTTCCAGTTATAGTTCAGTAATAAGATACAGCCCCAAATACATAAGCAGCTAAACAGTTAATTTTTTTTTAAAAAAAGTATTCTGTACTCCAAAGCAGTTTTAGTTGTTCATATTAGACCTAAATGTCTCTCTTCATTTTTTGTGCAAACATGAAAGCAGGGACTTAACGTTTATACATACAACTAGCCTTTTAAAAAAAAGAAAAAAAAAAAAAAAAGAAAAAAATCATATGCACAAAAAAACCCCAAACCGAGTATTAACAGATTTCTTTAAGTAATTCCTCTGCTCCTTATTAAAGTCAGTAGAAGCAGAGCACAATGCCCTGCTTGGAGATCATACCTTGGAGTCAGAGGGAAGGCAGCACTCAGGAGAGGGATGGTGGGATTCCCTAAGGGCCCCGTGTGTCCAGGAAATGCTTCTTCCCTGCCAGAGCAGCCCGGTCTCATGAGAACCCTCTGATGGGTATTTCCATTTAGGATCATCAAAAATTAAAACTGTTAAAAATCTCTGCACATGAAAATCAAATAAGCATTGCTTTGAAAGATAATGCCTGCTCTGCCAGCTATACTTTGGAATCTACCAGATACGTTTTATCAACAGTCCCTTTGAGTCACTTCATAAAATCAAAATATTTTCTTGAAAACTGAATGCTGTACGCTTTTGGCTTGGGTTTTGTAGGTTATGTTTTTCCCTCACCCAAGCCCATGAAGCCAAGTTTTGCTCCCAGCGACGTCGGTGCCTCTCCCCGGGCCATGGCCAGGCTCCTCCGCTGCTGCAGTCTGGGCTGCGGCTACGCAACGGTGGGAGACGTCGAGATCTCCACTTAGGCAATTACTATAATTAGGGGACAATATTGAAAGCTAAATCCCTGCCGGTTGTAAGGCAAATCATGTAATGCACGCAGAGCAACGTGTTCAAAATTGCTGAGTGTGGAAAACACTACGAGCTACGTACCTGGTGGTTAACCTTGCTGTTGTCAGCAAGAACAAAAATAATTATTTCTATTTGCACTGGCTAATCAGAAGCCTCTTGTTTAACAGATGGAAAACAAAACTGATTACATCCTGTGCGAGTGCAGGTTGTAAGACAAGCATGCTTAACAGGGATTCAAACTCTTAAAGGATCAAGGAATGGCCATGGCCAAGTGCCCTTGCTTTTCACCAGTGGGATCCCAGCACATTAACTCAGATTAGCTTAGGTCTGAAACAAATTCATTGCTTTTATCCTTGTCCAACTGTGCAAATAGCTCAGAGTGACCACGGACCCTCAACTCCTGCACAAAGCAGGCCAAGTAGAATATGTATAATGTGTTCTAAATAGGAAAATATTTGGGTTTTCTGGAGTAGGAAATACTGTAGCGCAAGTCAGGGCTGAAGAAAACCTGAAGTGCGGAGTTAGCTCCAGGTGCTGCTGTGAGCATCACCTCCATTCCAAACCGCCCGCGGGAGAAAGTCGGAAGCTTCCTTTGGAGCAGCACGACCCAAGAGCCAGCCCTAGCGAAGATTTCATTAAAGACGAAGCACTTCCAGAAGGCCAAATTTGAATATTTTCCAGCGTCACAGATGGTAAAGTTTTTACCCTACGATGCAGTTCTGGGCAATTAAATCAAAATCAGCCCAACAGGCAGCAAACCCTCGGGGTGCCCTTGGCAAATGTAAGGGACTGGCTGCTACCAAAGGAACAACTCATCTCTGCTTGATAACTCTCTTATGTGCCTAAGTTTCCCT
>NW_009630197.1:14158-16917 GCF_000690535.1 Cariama cristata
AGACTTACAAACTTTATGATATTTACATGAGGGGAAGGACCAATCTAAAAATTCAAGATAAGAATAAAATCCATGATAAGAATAAAATTCCTATGAAGACAATGGGAGTCTATTAGATTCAAGGCTGGATTTAACCTTACTCTAGCCACATTTTTTCCTAATAAATTTGAACTCGTGTACCATTTCTTGACGGTCACAGTAGTTCTGAACATTTCAGCTCCCCGTCCCCACAAGCGGTACCCCTGACAAGATGGTAACCGCCGAGCTGACACACAACAGCTGCTGGGGACAGGTGAGCTGGGAGGGACAGACAGCATCGGGTTATGAGACCAGGTACAGTCCTGCTGCACGAGCAAAAAGCACGCGAGAGTCTCTTGCTTCAAGATCAAAAAAAACTGATTAATTTATTTCTCATTTATCTCCTTCCTTAAAGGAAAAATTATTCCTTGAATAATGAATGAATGAATGAATGTATGAAGCAAGTTTTAAGCGCCTTTCTGGACGCCCAGCCAGTGTCATTTCCCAACCAACGCATGCTGTATCAATACACAGACCACGAAGGATGGTGCTTTTGCTCTCGGGTCCAGCTCTCTCCGTGTGTCACGGCGGGCTGGCGGGAGTCACCAGCTCCGCATGGCACCGGCGTCCCCGTCCCACCGCCCCACATCCCAGGCTGCCAGGTGAGCATGGAGCTGGCTCCACAGTTTGGGTTTTATGATCCAGATCCCAAATCCATTCAAGTCATGACTACAGTCTGCTTTGAATCAGGTTCGGAAGCCTAACTGTGCAGGGATTTAAAAATACGCTTAACTGTAAATACCTGAGTAGTCCCAGTGAGGTCAAACATCAAGTTTGGCAGATTCACAAGTCTTTTGAGAAGCCAGTATAAGCACAAGATTTGCAAATACTCTGCATTATGGGACACAATACTTAAGAACAGTTTTTGCCCCAACTTGTTACTGGGCCGACATCATATAATCTCTGCACCATTATGACTCAAAACTTAAGGCTCTGGAGTCCACAATTTCTTTCACGCAGGTGTTAGCAAACGCACGCAGCATCCCTCTGACACTCCCTGGCTCACAGCCTTCCTACCACAGCTTTGCTTTTCAACTACATACATGATGGAGCAGATTTACTTCTTAAAGATTGGTTTATGCAGTATCTCTGTGGCCCAGTAAACACAGGAGCATGGAGGAGATAAACCCCTTCAAACCAATTTTTTTTTTTAGTCTATAATAATATTTATGGAATTAAAGAAAGAGCCTGCTCTTAATTGTATGGGTATCAACTAAGAACAACAATGCTGTACAGCAACCCCTTATTAAACTGTCACATATAATTATCAATTAAACAAAGTTGGGGGATATTGCAGCCTGCTGCAGCTACTGTAGCTACTAAAACTGCAAGGGAAGAACGAAGAACCACATACCCTATATGTTAAATTAAACATTCAGGTTAACTACCTCTTTCTTTCAAATACCCGCAGAGGAGGAGATGAGCGGCGCTGCTGTCCCACCCCATCCCACCAGCACGGCACGGGGGCAAGGCTGGCACCCACCCTGGCAGAGTGCTCCACAAGGGACATGGCCCTCGCTCCCAGCCCCGCTGCAGGGACACCCGGCACCAGATCAATGGGGATGACTAATTAAAACGGCATTTTGTCTTCCAGCACAATTTGACAGCTTGCTCCCCTCACACAGAAGAGAAGCATCCACCGCACCGGAGCTCAGGCTACGGAGCCGATGGATGAGTTTTTCTCTCCCTGCAGCAGATGCCAAACCCAGGAGGGGCTGAGCTGGGCTCCCGCAGAGAGCCAGGGCTGGGGACATCACTCCTCCTGCTTTGGCACCCGGCGGGGATGTCCCACACACCATCACACCCCCCCCAGCACCCGAAACGGGGGCAGGAAGAAAAGGTGCAGACTATGGATCAGCGTAAACCTCCAACGGAGAGCGGGGAGGGAGGGATTCTTCTGGGATGTGTCTTCAATAGTGCAAAAGCCCTTTTTTGAAGGAATTCTGACAAAATTTCATAGATGAAATGCCATGAGGCAGGTGATTATTCAACCATCCACTGCACCGAACGAAACAAACTGCAACGCGCCTCTGATCCTCACTAGACTGTCTGAGAAATGAGATGGGATCTGTTTCAGCCGGTGTCGCTATAAATATTCCCAAGAGACACAACCCTGCGTTGGTCAGTAAGGATGAGTCAGCTCCGCTTCGTTTTCAGAAATTTTTGTTACTTTTTTTTTTTTTAACAAATTCCCAAAGACTGAATGAGTCCTTCACCCTCCAGCAAGAGTTGTTCCCAGCGAGGGCTGCGACGAGGCAGAATGGAGGCCATTGCACCGCTGCTGCTCCCCGCTTACCTCCGGAGGGGAAAACCGAGTCCGCAAGATTTTTAAATGGACGCTATTCCCCCCCACCCCCTCCTCCAATTAAAGAGCTACATTTTGAGAGTAAGCAGAATAAAATGAAACACAAATCAGTTTGGCTGCTTGGAATGGGGTTTGGGTTTTCGGTGCGTGTCAGGATGAATTTGCCAACCTGCAAAAAAAGATCCCAGGGGCGTGGACGAGCGAGGTGGAAGGGACGTCAGCGCTAAAACGGGGCTAAATCCGGGCAGGTGCGGCCACCCACGACCTTTGCTCCCGGGGAACGTGAAAAGCGATCGCGGCCTGCGGGAGGGTTTGTCAAGACCTCCGTGCCCAGGTGACCTTTACGTTCCCATCACGAGGCCAGCGCCCGCGTCGG
>NW_009630198.1:0-1972 GCF_000690535.1 Cariama cristata
CCCAGGCCGAGCTCCGGGGGAGAGTGAGGGGAGCCCGTCACACCCACGGCAGGGCGAGGACCAGCTGCTGAACAGCTGCTGAAAAGGGGTCGCTCCCACCTGCCCAGGGGTAGCCCCGGTTCAGGCTGCAAGATGTGGGGTCACCCACCACTGGAAAGGGGGCTGTCCCTGCAGGGGCCTGCCTGGCTCCAGCCATTGCTGTGCTCCATCTCTTCCAGTGGACCCAACCAAATCCCACCGTGACTGCTTGCTGCTTCATATAGAAGGATATGAGGCAGAAACAACTTGTTGGTCCTGGACACTCGCTGCTTGGAAGAATAAGAGTACTTTTTTCTCCCCTTTGGATTTTGATGCAGATATTGTGGAGGTTCAGATTTTGGAATACTGAGAATTATGCATCAGGGAATTTAGCATTATTCGGGAACGATAAGACACTTTTTGAGATGGTTTTACCCCCAGCAATATTAATTCCATACCTTTCTGTATGTGCCTGAAGAGACAGGCTATAACTGTACAGTTCTACACCGTGTTTTCCACTGCAGTTTTCCCTGGATCAGGCAAATGCTACTCTTTGTTCAGGGGATAAGTCTGGAACATCAGTGAATGATGCCAGCTTTTATTGTGGCCCCTCTTTGATATTGGCTGCACAGGATAACAAATGATGAGCCAGACACAAACCTCCAAGAAAAGGAAGCTGACCATGACTAGGGAGAACTAGGCTTGGCCTCTGCTTTGCAATGGAATTGGTATTTAATTATGGGTCAGTCAATAAATCAAACAATACCACAAGTGATCCTCATTTGTATGTTAATCATTGCGCATGACTGATCTGGGACAGAAATCAGTTCAGGCATCTGAAAAAGTCAAGCCTCAGATGCCTCACATGCGACAAACTCATGCATGAGACACCTACTATTAACAGATACTTTTGGAAACAACCCCCCTAATCTTTCTCTTCTGTCAAATGAGGATGAATATGCTCTTCTTCCTGGGGGTATTGCAAAGCTAAATTATTACAAAACACACTTAAGAAAGTACTTTTTTACACAGTGGGCAGTAAGCCTCTAGAACTTCGAGGAGGCTGCAAGGCAGACAGCATGAGCAGGTCCCAAAAGGGATTAGATGAATGCTCAAACAACAAGGTCCATAAATGTACTCCCTAACATCATGGATACAACAGCTGTGGGTGCTGGGGGAGGCTGAGGGAAAAGGACTGCAGAAAATGACTGGGCTCATGCTCCCTCCCTAAACAGCAACTCCTGTCACCACCGAGAGCAAGTGGACCAGTGGTCTGACCCCAGAGGGCATTCCTGTTTGTAAAGCTGGCAAGAAAGACCAGAAACTGATGATCTAACAGCTGAAGGAGTGTCTGCTCTCTTGATATCATACATTAAAAAACATGCAATGGTTAGTTTGCACAATTACAAATATCAGGGGATAATACAAAATCACACTTGTTTTTATTCTAACTGTGACCAAAGACTGAGGCTGATTTGTTACTTATTTTTTTCCCCTGTCATTTAAAGCTTTGTAAAACATTTTCAGTATGACATTTCAGCTGTGGGGTGAAACTTCACACGGATAATCTCAGTCCCAAAGTCTGACCTTTCAGAAAAACAGAAGCTTCTGAAAAAAAAGGGGGTCTCTTTTAGTGATTTGAAGACTTAGAAGGTTGCTTTTGCTGCCAGGAGAAGCTATAACAAAAGTCAGATCCTGTGTTTTCCTCCTTCAAATTACTGCTCTTACAGAGTTTGAGACATTTCGCTCAAACTCAGAGAGCTATGCAGTTTAGAAGCACCAACAGGTGGAAGCTCACTGAGCAGGAAAACCAGTGAGGCTGCAGTGAAATACATACTGGCTAACTTCATAAATAAACTACAATTATTTGGGTTTTTTTGTTCTTCACTCAGCTGATCACAAGAACCTAGGTTCAGTTTAAAGTTTCTGGATGTGAGGATTGAGGGCACCCTCA
>NW_009630199.1:0-12850 GCF_000690535.1 Cariama cristata
CAATCACCTTCCACAGTGACAGGTGGCTGGCTTCCAATCACTTAAGACACACAACTGGAGAAATTACTAATGAAAATAAAAAAGACCCAGCCTTGTCATTTGTAAAGAATATTTCTTCTATTCTTTAGACAAATTTTTGTATTTCATCCCTCCGTGGTAACAAAACTTTCCTCTGTACCTAAAACCCATCATGCCTGACAAAAAAAAAAAAAAAGTTTTTTTTTTTTGCCCCAGAGACTTCATAACATGGGATGAGCCACCCACCTCTGACAACTAAATTAAAGCCCTTTGCATGAGTAAAATGCTTCCACGATTTCCAGCAGAGGAAAAGCAAACTTCCACAAACTCTTCAGAACAGTTTCCTGTGAGGGGCACAGATGCAGATAATTGAATTTCCTAAACAATACAAACAGAAGAAGTTAAAAGCATTTGAAAAGAAATTATCTGAAGCAATGTTAATTCCTGGCACACATGGAGCAGACCATTCCATAATCACGATGCACACAGTAGGTCACACAACATTCAGCACAACAGAAACAAAACATTATTTTTTCAACTTCTTCAATCATGCTACTACCTGGTACCTGGTATTTCAGAGAAAATATTAACCATTCAGATAAAGAGAAATTTCTAAATAAAAATTAAACTATGGCTTGTTTGTGCAGGCTTTGAATAGCTCTTTACATTAAATTCACCAACAGTGAAACATGTCATGTGAACTCTGTTTTAATTCTCCTGTATCTTCTACAATGAGTGATAGCTTCAAACCTAAAATAGAAAGCTCGTTAATGAAAGTGATAATACCAATATACTAATACCGCTGTTTTTCACTGGTCGTTTTCTTTTTTGATGTCTCACTTTAGGGTAAATATGACAGACAGATCAATGTATTTTAAAAACTGTTACATATTCAAAATTGTCAATGATGTCTTGAAGCATTTCTCCTCCCCTCCTCGTACAAGGTCAACACATGTTATCTTCCACACGCTTCAGAACAACCCAACCAACCACCTAAGATTTTATAAGATCATCTGGTTTCCATTTTTCTTAGGAATTTTTTGCCACAGACTATACAGCATTATGGTGTACAACTTCTTGCACGTTAAAATACAGCACTCAGTAGTAGGTAACTTGAAAAAAAAATCCACTATTCCAGTCCTAACAGTCACTATGCCTATTTGTAATAACAGACACATTCTTATTTCTTTTGCAATTCACGCTGTCCACTTTCCAGTCACTGCAAGTCACAGCATTTTGTCAGGATCTCGGAATTTCCTGTACAGTAATGAGTACTATCTCATTGCACAAGTTAACAGTGCTATCCAAAAGGGAAAAAAAAAAACCAAACAAAAAACCCCACAAAAACCCCAGCTCCATTATGTCCCTGCACATAAGAATAAAACACAGTAAGGAATAATTGCAATTTATCTGGACATGATGTAAGGAGGTGAGAAAGTACACATGAAGACTCCTGTGCATGCAGCTGTATTTATATCTTTTACAGTTATTCCTTAGCAAATGACTTACTAGATTCACGCCAAACCCCACGGACTCAGCTCACATCGAGGAGCCCCAGCAATCTTTCATCTCTGGCCTACATTGTCACATGCTTTATCAGGTCTGCAATTCTATGTGCAAGCATCAAGTCAGTAAAAAACAACTGCTATGTTTTCTGTTCAATTCAAATTGCTTGTTACTACATGCATCCTCCAACAAGGCCAGGACGTAAATCAATCTCCTAACAAAATTACTATTTACACTTCATTCAAACTAGTCATGTTATCTCTGCTACTGAGTCCGCCTAGTACCAGACAATGGGAAGTTCATGGAGAAGAGGCTCTCGAGCTAAGCATTCACTTCTTCCTGCAGACCTTGCAGCAATTTTAGATTGCAAACTCAAGTCCTATTTTAGGACTACTTGAGAGGTCTTGATACAGGCAGCAAGTGTGCTCATCTCACCACACTAGACGACTTTATTATAGTTTACCCACATCATCTAAGTTTCCTCAGCTCAACTCTGGCTAACTATTGCCTGATTAAAACCACAGAAAAGCACACTGTAACAGTTAAACATGGCACAAGAACATTTTGTATAAAGCAGAGGATTAGTTTTATTTCCAGGCATGAGAAATTTAAGACCAAATTTCCCAAGAATACAACTAATTTTAAAAAATAAATGCCATCAACATGTGGCACCACTGTTTTTCCTCTCCTCATACAGTTTCATTGCACACGTTTTTTTTTCAACGGCAGTCAAACAGAACAAGGGTGAACAGCACAGCAACAGACAACCTAAGGCCTGTAAGATATATACAGTGTTCCTACAGAGCGAGTAAAATGAACAGGAAAGCTGACTCTGACCCATAAAAACTTTAGAAATTTTCATCATGTGTGAAGTTAACAGACAAATTTACAGTACCAAAGACGAGAATAAATTGCATTAGGCACATTGTTAAATAGTATAGTAGGAAAAAATACAGGGCTTTGAACAAGCCATTTGAAGCACAATACAAAGGTTAAGGCATTAATGCAGGCTTGGTATCCCACCAACTATGTTAAGGGCATCTTTGGATCAGTGGAGTTGTTCATCTGGAGATCTCTTCTCTACCTGCAAAGCAAGAGGCAACTTCATTATTCCTTTCCATGGAGACAATTTACTAATTGAAGACCTGGTTGTTAACCACAACTACTTCCATTCCACAAATGCACTAAGAAATGGTCAAGAACTGTAGATAATTCATCTATATGTAGCTTCAAGAATAATTTCTACTTTCTTGCTTTCTTAGCAGTTCCATTTCTGAAGTTACTGCAAGTAGTTTTAGTTACATTGTAAGCTGGTAGAACAACTATTTTACTAGAAAGTTTTCAATGCTGTAACAGCATCCAGTCATGTGGATGATAGCCCTTGTTGCACTTGTATGAAGAAAGTTCCTGGTCAAAGTTAAACAGAAAAAGCAGCATTAGATCACATTACTTAAAAGAGGCTACAGCTCGTATTTACCACAGCTACAGAAGGTTGCATGTTCTTACATACTGCCATCCAAGCCATTAACTTGACTATAGAAGTCATCTGATCATCACCACTTGAACTGGAGGGATACTGACTGAAAAGACAGACCAAACTTCTGTATTTTGGCATATATCAATCAAGTCAGCATCTGTAGAAGCTCCTCACAAGAACACAGTAGCCTTCTGTGTGCATTTTCAGCCTGCTCCGCTGGTCAAGTGAAACGGGTTTGCTTAGACTATCCTCATTTTTAAATAAGATCTCTCCACTCTGGGAGTTAAGTGTTTCATTCTGTTTGCATTGTCTATTCTAATCCATCCAAACTAAAATGAAACAGAAATGGGAGACAGGAAAAAGTAAAGTACATGCACCTTGAGTGCTGGAAATAAACATCTTAAAAGCCAAAAATAACTGGTCAAACAAGAAATAGTAGCTATATTTATGGGATTCCACGCAGTGTGAAAGGGATATATCCCAACTCTTTCCGATGGAATCTAATTCACAGCTCCTGTTTGGTGAGAAACTCAACAGGAGGCTCCAAGTACAGAGGCACACAACAGCAAAAGACAGGACACTGCAGCCTGATCAAGGCAGCCACCTCCTTCCAGCTCAGCTCACTCAACACCACAAGAGTAATTCAAACATGATCGTGGAGAATGGTATGTCCTGTAATAGCACACTTCTAGCAAGAGAGAACATAACAGTTAACTATGATATTTAAAGATTATTATATGCTTTTACTTTTTTAAACCATTCTTTTTCACAAAAACAAGAACCTTAATTTTATTCCACAATTAAGCCAATGGAATCAGATATGTTAAAGGTTAAAACAAACTGCTTCATATAACACAACAGCATGTGCTATACATACCTCAAATTCTCCATTAGTAAGTTTAAAAATGACAGCTTCTCACATAAACTTTCTGGCCATCCTAGAATGCATTAGTTCCCTCTCTTCCTTTGTACAAATCTACCTCCAGTTCTCTGGAAAATCCTTCACCAAAAGGGAGGGGAAAAGCCCTGATTCTTTTAGCAGGCACCCAGAGTCCAAGAGTTGTATCTCATCTCCAGTTCATCCTTGCTGGTCGCAACACACAGACTGTTTTTCAGTCAGAAGGAAGCCAAATTTTTATATCCAAGGCATCCGCTTGTCCAGATAACTGCATTTCAGATCCCAGGCAGCTGAATTATCCTATGGGATTCAGGGATCTGTATGCCCATTACCAGAACACACTGGTCTCTGTTTTCGCTAACGAATTATGTGTTAACACAAGAGCAGTGAAAATGCACCTAGGAAATTCCGCTTGACTGACTTAGCTAATTACAGGCTTCTACTTGAAGCAAGGCCAAGTCTACCTTTAGCTTCTGCTTGCTGCTTAGAAGAGAAGATACAGATACATACACATGCCACAGTCTGACACAACCACAGTTCAGATGAAGCCTCTACGTTGAAGCAGTGGAGCTTTGCTTCAGGGTAAGTGTTCAGGATGCTTTACAGACAGCATTTAACTGAGCTATAATATCAACTATCATCTGCCTGCTGCTATTGGACTTCTGTTTACAGAAGTTAAAGTAGTAACAGCAAGGGGGTATGCAGTTAAACCTAAAAGGACAAAAAAAAAAAAACCCAGGTAAAAAACTAAGCGTGTCTAATTTTTCAGTTACCAGCATAAAAACTAAAATCATGGATACTTCTTTCGACAGCTATCCTTCATTTGAACCTTCAACTCCAAATGCTGCCATTCTAGAGAAACATGAAGTCATCATGGTACTTTTAATACAAGACTTTGTATTTTTGCTGGTCATGTCAGAAAGCATGCCCAAGAACTGCAACAACAGCATTCCAACAGCACTACCCAGATAGCAACCACCAGGCTCATCTATGATTAAAGTTGCACACAGGCTATAATTAAAAAAACCAAAACATTCCTCTGTAAGCTCAGTGTTAGTGCTATACATTGATCAGAAATAAAGAACCATTCTAATTGCAATTCTCACTGTGACTTTCCAGATGAATAAGGGCAACTCTACCTTGCCTTGGAAATCAGGACAGGTCTTGGATGAAGAGAGGTTTAACAATTGTTAAAGATTAGGAAATCCACTTATGCTAGCTATTAAAAGACACTCCAGTCCAATTATTTTTTTTTTTTGGTAGGAAGAAGAAATGTACTGTTCTCCTTACAAACTCCTGCTTACTGAACACAGCAACACATGACAAGACAGCAGAGAAAAATAACTACAAGAATTCAGTCCAAGCTTTTCATGGTATCCAGTCGAGATTAACATCCAAAACATGTTTTGTTGCAGCCTATAGAAAGACAGATTTCTCCAGCAAAACAGCTAGCAATTCTGAACACACTGCTTACACTACTGTTCAATTTCTCCTGAAGCTTTAACATACCAAGTATATTAATAAATCTGATCATACTCACCTAGTCAATAAATTGCAGCAGAGGACAAATATCCTTAAGGCCAGTGATATTTAAGGTACCAGATTGTCTCATTACTTAACTGCGGCCCAAAGAGAGGGTTCAGTTGAGCCAGAATCGCAATCAGCCAACTGCAAGACAACCCCCCCAACCCAAAAGAGAGAACATGAGCCAATTACAAAGGTTATGATAATGGCAAGGCTTGTCCAAAGCACAAGTATTATCAGAGTAGAAAAGACTCTTTTCAGGAACGTCTAGTACCAAATCAAAATTTTACTCAAGCTCATACACAAAGACCAGATACCAGCAATGAAGATCTGGTACCAAATCTTTCCACAACTGAAACAATAAATTGTCGTGTTCAATTTAAAGCAACACAAAACCACCTGACAGCATTTCTCTCATACTTTGACAGGAAAGTGTTTCAAGACGTATGAAATGCAGGTATTTGTGGGCTCAGAAGACAGAAACATAAGAGACAGACCTTTTCTCAGCACCTCTGAAGCATTCTTTAAACAAAAACCTCTGAGAAACATACTCTCTCATTTGCTCTTCTTTTCAACATATGACAACCTACCCTTGCAGACACAGTATTTTTTTCACCAGAGATTGAACAAAAGAGAAACTAAACCTGACACAGAGGTCAAGAAAGAGGGACCTGAAGCAAAAGAGTACAATCCTACAGGAACACACACACACAAAATTAAAAACCCCACAACAACAAAACCAATATGACAACAAACCCCAGACCATCAGCAACAGCAACCTTGTCATCAGAGCAGTTCACAAACTAATGCTGCAAATGCCGTAGCCAGAACTGAGAACAAGAGGAATGAAGTTTGTGGAAAATATCCAGGAAAGCTAAACAGAAATGAGTATTTCACTGTTAAAAAGATATATTTGCTTTGTAAATATTACAAGATTCAGAAAAAGCAATGGATGCTTCCATGGATTTAAATCTATGTTAAATACTAACTATATAAACACATTTAGTGAACACACTGGCCCATTTGTCTGCTATTTCTAGAATGCTTTGTAAGGAGGAGAAAAAGCAGAGCAGCTTTGTAATGGGAGCTGCCACAAATGTATCAGAGTGCTTAGGCAGTCATGGAAAATTCCACACAAACCTTGATGCTTCGACCAGGGAACGAAGTGCAGGACGGCTGTAAAATGGCTGTAACAGCCATGGGCAAAAGATGTGGGCCAGACTTAAAGAAAACACATCAGTCCTCTTAAAATTTACAAATATTTATTTTCAATGCCACTTTCAGTTTTGCACAAAGTAGGACTCTAGTTAAAATGACCTGCTGAGCCTGCAGCAGTTTATCAGTCATGCAGGCCTTGAAATACATAGCAGGCTCTACAAAGCAATTAAAACATCAGCAAGACACCACCAAGAAGAGCCAATAACCTTTAGGTTGACAAGCTATCCAAAGCAACGACAACAATGTGTTCTGAAACCGTGTTAATCATTATGTTAAATTTACTTCAACGAAAAGCAAATTAGCTCTTAAGAATACCACAAAATTTAATTCGCAAGGGTGACTTTTCAGATACAAAAGACAGATAGAAGGGGTGCCAGAGCACTGTACCATCTGCGTTTAGCATCCTGAACTAACAGAAGTGGGAGGAGGGTAGGAACACTAAAAGCCTGTTAAAGCACATTATTTTCTTTCTCACTGTACAGAAGGAAGGAACTCTATGCACAAATATCTCACCTCTCTATGTTTCCTAAGTTCAGACCCAGCATGGCTGTGAATTAAATGAGCTGGAAGCACATTCAAAATATTGACGTGTCCCAGCTGAATAACTATGCTTTAGGCTAGCACTGTGCAGTTTTCAAAAGCTATTTGTTGGGACCATGCTGGATACCCAAGCTCTGAGCCATAGTGGCATTACAAGTCAATAGTATATTCCTCCTCCCTGCTCTGCTAGGGCCTAATAATTTAAAGCAATAGTTAGGCACTGAACTCTACAACTCCCTTGCATTCAAGGTAAGTCATGAAAAGGCTTTTCCCACGTTTTGCTTAAGCGATGCTGCTATCATGACAATGCAAAACAAAATGCAGCACTCAAAGTAAAACAAAGCAAGCCTCTGCATCCAATCTGTAACATTCTAGAGTTGCTAAAATCAGGTATGGCATTCGAGCCACCCACAGGTCTTAAATTCTACCAAATACCACTTACAACAGCTAGTGTTAATTACCCAGCTCAGACAAGGAAATTAAAAGTCCCTTATGTTCTACCAGAAAGATTTTTTAAAAGGTCTTTCTACCATAACTGCCATCTGTCTATGCTGCATATTACAAATTAAGGTCCTGCTATCTCTGTTTAAATGTCAATTTGGGCAACCGTATTTTAATCCTTTTAGAATCGGTAGCAAATAATACCATTTTTCAAGCACCCTCTCCTCTGTTAGTAGAATATCGTGGTAGCATTTCAGGAACTGCTTTGTAAACAGCAAAATAGATTTAGATTTTGACAGTACCTTACAACATGGTGTAACCTATAATTTCTGCAGCAGTAACTCCTTATACTTTGCCTTATATTTTATCAGGTTCTTGAGGCTCATGTATTCTCTTTCAAAAGGCTACTCGTACACAAATTATGCACTTACCTATGCAAAAATTTTCCACAGAACAACCAAATTAACACCATTTGATCAACATGGTTATTCAAAATGATCACTCTTAAATCTAAACAAAGAAGAAACAGCTTTAAGTTGAAATGTGATTGACTTCAAATTTAGTTAGCAAAATTCAGTTTTATGCAAATCAATTTGTCAATCAAGTACTGTTTAATGAAGACAGGAAATTGTTTTTTCCCTATTTTCAACTGGAAAAGTAATTCCAAGAGTATGAAAGTAGGTCTAGCAGAGTTCAAAACAACTCTGCAAAGCAGATAACACCACCAGCCACCTACTAAAGACACACAAAACCAGGAGACCATACCTGTGACAACACAAGTTATTTTAACCCTGACATATCCAGCAAAGAATCCTCAGAAACCATTCTTTCAGGCTTCCTTCAAGACTGGTATGAAAAATTAGTCTCTTTCTTTAGTCATCAAAATTAAGGTCCAAAATTTTTTTCAATGCCTCCTCCAAAGAAGGAAAAGAACATGGAAAGAACAAACTTACATACGTTTGAATAAAACAGAGGAAAAAAAGGTTGGACCAGATGATCTTTCGAAGTCCTTTCCAACCAGGGCCGTTCTATGATTTTATACAGAACTCAGGGTGAGGGAAGACTGTGTGAGGAGGCAAGTTCTGTCTTGGAATATGAGGAGAAAAGTCTGGGTTTTGTTGTATTCTGGCAAGCAGACACTGCATATGTAATTTATGTCGTTGAGTGCAACTACCGATGGTTTAAAACACGGTTAGATTTTGCTGCTTCTCTTTTTTCAAGGTGTAATTGGAGAAAGTCAAAGGGAATACAGAAAACAAGTAGAGTCCCCAAGATTATGAAAGAACCCCCTCACTGGACATGCAATAACAGATTACAAATCTTGTTAATGATGAGATTTGTAATAGGTCTGTTGCAGTACAAAAATCACTAAACTTGTATGTGAAATACCACCGTACATTTGAAGAGTTCACAGCATTCAAAGTTAAGAAATTCTATAACAAATACATTTCACATCATAATCCAGAGGGTTCTGCAGATGCCATGTGGCCTTGACTTCAAGGAAAACTGTCCCTCTTCAAACAATAAAGAAAATAAACCCAAGGATTTTAGAAGAATAGGACATTATTTCTGTTAAAATACAGAGTAGGAAGAACTTAAGTGACAACTTTAAACTTAAACAAAACCAAAAGCAACCTCCCTCACTCCCCCAAAAACCCCACAAACCACCCCAACTTACTGTAACCTAAATGCAGTAACCTCGTAAAAATGAGCCGTTGCCCTTTCTTAGCCAAGTATTTGGGACCTACCACGAGGGTGGGTTGCTACATACTTTATGCGCAGGCAAGGAGGCCTTCATAGCAGTGAGATTCCCAAATTTCAATCCTAAATTCAAGTTACTGGCACCACAAAGCTCTTCAAGTTTCTACACCTGCTCAGCAGAACTTTAATTTCAAAAACTGTCATAGATACAAAACACAGCACCAAGTTTGTTGTACTTTTACA
The DNA here is from genome assembly GCF_000690535.1 of Cariama cristata. Lineage (NCBI taxonomy): Eukaryota > Metazoa > Chordata > Aves > Cariamiformes > Cariamidae > Cariama > Cariama cristata. Next base: position 9,567 of record NW_009630199.1, read on the forward strand.
ATTATCCAACAGAATTATTTCTTAAGATTTAAAGTGTCAAATACTCTGAATAAAAAAACAAAAATAGGCCTCATCTGTACACAACCTGAATATCACATTATTAAACTAAATCAAACCTGCATAATCCTGTGCCACAGGCCAACCCAACATGGAACCAAACAAGCCTCTCCTGGAGCATTGCCAACACTGATAACATGGCTTTTGGCCACCAGTTCTTAAGAATGAGTCTTATGATTGGAGATGCATTTCTCTAGTCACATTAAGCTCCTTTGAGTAGCATAAATAATGCCTAAATACTTCATGAAAGTACAAATACTACTCAGGTTCAAATGGAACTCTGAATAATGATTTTACTACAAGTTAACCCTAAAGATCTAATCAGACTTTTACCAATTTACTCTCCGTAACAAATTCTTTCGAAGTTATTTCTGCATAGCACTTTCTTTGGCAAGATCACTCTATAGTCTTAAAAGAAAAAAAAAAAAAAAAGAGAGAGAGAAACACTAAGCATCCTTTCTCTTGCAGACTCCAGTTACAGCTGGCTTACCTCTTGACAAAAACCAAACATGCTATGAGGAGTTCCTCAACAAGTAATTTCTACTAATTCTCTTACAGAAAAGAGGTAACCTCAAAATATACTGTGCATTTAAACAGAAATGGTCTTAATATATCAAAGCATCACAAGTCTGTCACAAAAATTGTCATACATTAAAAAAACCCCACATGTAAATTTTTCTACCCACTGCTCTACCAGATTTCAAGAGTATGTTCAACCAAATTAAGTAAAGCAAAACTCCTCAGTAGGTTTAAATTAGTATCACCTTAGAAATAAACGTAAGGTATAAAGAATGAAAAAGGCAAAAAGTCATTGCTCTACTGTGAATCAGAAAAATTGCAGAATTGACAAACTGTCATTATATTTGTAAGTGAATAAGCTAGTGAACTGGAAAGGAGTACTATCAGTGCAGAACACAATTCAACAGTTATGTGTCAGAGGACAAGACGAGGAATTCAGGTTTATTTTAATTCAGTATCTTCCAACAGGAAAATGTTTTCTTCAGCATGCTGAAGGCCTTTAGAATTAAGAATTCTAAGAGCTGTAAAAGGATACCATGTGCCTAAATCTCACACATATGAAAAGCTTCTTCCTAAGTGTTTTGAGGATATAAAAAAGGAATTTTTGATTACATCAGAACGGTGCCTTGATTAAGAAACAAGACATTATTTATACTTACAACAGGTAGCAGCAAACAGCACATGTCACCAGCATTGTGTTGATAACACTGCAAAAAAGGAGGAGAGAAACAGCTGATTAGGTGTCATGTTATGACTGACCACAAGATACATCGGGTGGAAAAAAAAAAAAAAAGGCAAACAAGCACAAGTTCAACTTTGATCACATGGAAGGTGACTCAACATTAGTGTTCTAACTTCTTCCAGCTGAGTAAGTTGCTGAGGCACAGCTAAGACTCTGCAAAAGACCTGACACGGCTCTGGCATACAAAGTATACAGCTGTATTTAACAAAAATCACTCTGAAGAGTAGCAAAATCTTATGCAGTCAGTGTCCTTGCTCCATTTCAGTCACTTCTACCAGCACATTAGTAAACTACTGAAGCTGGATGTGCTAATGCTAACAGTAAACAATACACATTTTCTCCATTTGCAAAATTCTGCTTACAGAAGATTTCAATATCAAAATATACCTTTTGATTCTATATCATGAATGAGGGCTTTGCAAATTGAATACAAAATAAAATCTGAAAGCCACATGAAATTATCTGTAATATAAGATTTTCTGTTATTGCTGAAAGAAAACCATGTCAGGAACCATAGATAAGCTGAAGAACCAAGAACCAAGCAGCTCTTGAAATTGAAAATGGTAAAACTGCAGCTATAGACACATATGATTTTGAAACGAGAGGAAAGGAAATGAGATTTTCTAACAGTGAGTGATCTGTGCAGCTCATGAAACTTAGTAGCAAAGTAGAGGGGTTTTTTTCCTTCTTAAAATTATAAAAAGCGACTTCCCTCTATGTATTTCTCCACCAGAGTAACAAAAACTCACGCTAGGTCAGTAACTTCCAACCCTTCTGTGACATGGATAACACTCAGTATTTTTTATCTATCAATACACATCCACCTTGTCAACTTTCAAAGGAATGCTACAAAGCTAACATAGCCTGCAAGGTTAAGCTTCAGGAACCCCTCCTTTCCAGGGAGTCCCCGGGCCATTGTTTTGGAGTTTTAACCTACACAATGTGAATTCTTAGATCAGTTAAAGTTTGCATTGACTTCTTTTGTTAGAAAAAGAACAATCTTATTCAGAAACAGGCTTTGGGTAGAGTTATTTTGGTGGTGTTTTTTTTTTTTTTTTTAAGAAGATGAGAAGTTAACAGACTACAACAGTGTTACTATAGAGGTGCTATAGAATCCGAACACAGCAGTGTTCTATTCATATTTGTTAAACAATCACATTTTGGAATAACAACAGAACATCTGTTGGTGACCCACATACTTTAAGGACACACCCAGAAGACATATTTCCAAGGCATTTCTGAGGACAGGCAAGTTTCAGGCACAAAACACACTTTGGGTTTGAAATTGAGGCAGTAAATACCAGAGCTAAATAGAACTTGAGGAAAATTCCTCCAAGTTTATATAAAAAACTAAGAAAAAAGACAGTTGGTACCTGTGAAGTAGAAGGGATGTCAGAGAGAGGAAGAGAGATTAAGAAGTCATTATCTCCTAGGGAGAAAAAAAAGAGAAAGACAAAAACTTGTCTACTTTTTAATCTGAGCAGCTATGATCACTGCAGGAAAAACGTCTCCGCTTTTGTCCTCAGGCCACCACATCTACAAGGCCACTAGCACACATTTAAGCACAGAACGGAGATCTACTACAGCAACGTTTTCAGTTTCATCCAGTGTGAAACTAGAGGATGGTGGAATAGGTCAGAAGACGTCAAGTAGGAAAAGAAAAAATAAGTTATTGCTCAAACACCACCTAACTTAACAACGGACCTCCTCGCCACAGGACGCTGCATACGCAGACGTTTACAGGCCTTGCGGGGAAAACTCGAAACCGTGACAGATTATTAAGGCACGGAGGCACAGCCCCTGGCTCCGACCCCACACTCGGGAAGCCTCGCAGGCGTTTGCTCCGGGCTTCCATCGCTGGTTGGATCTCGGCTGGCACAGGCGCCTGGGCCCTGGGCCCGCCCGCCCTCCGTGCTGCGCCAGTACGGCGACGAGGAGCCCGCAGGGCGACTGCGGCAGGAGACAG
>NW_009630200.1:0-8891 GCF_000690535.1 Cariama cristata
GGGAGGGAAGCTTTATCTTTAATTACTATGTTAGGGCCAAGTTCAGAGAATGTCAGTGGATTGGTATAATTACACTACAGACACTCTAAAAATCTGTATGCAACTGTCTGATACAATTAGATTGTTATGATTCAGAGTACAAAAATCAAATTAAACCCTGAACACTGCATGATGTAATATTTGGCACATAGGTTTATGAACAAGCTGTAAACCTGTTATTTATGTGTATTGTGGCTTCTACAAGCTGTTCACCCATGAATATCTCCTGCTTAGTCTTTAGTATTTTAGCATAGATAAATGCGCAAGCCTGAAAGATAGAATATAACTCTGCCAGAAAGACAGAATCCTCTCTAGCATACACTCCTATAAGATTCTGTGAGTTTATTACCATTGGCCCATAAACAAGAAAGAAAGATGCCAGAAGTGACAGGCCAGAACTCTTGCTAGCACAGACCTCTAAAAAAAATGAGAATCTCTTGGTGCTCTTTGTTTAACATTGGAAACGGTCCATGATAAACAGCAACTGAGAACAAAATGCCTTTGCTTTACAGAACAGAAAGGCAAATAGCAACTTCAGGAATAACTGAGGTTGTCCCTCAGATATGACACATGCAATCAAAAGTTAGTATCACTGGATCACAGAAAGAAAAAAAAAAAGAAAAAGAAATAATCAGCATATTTTTGAAAACATCCAGGCCTATGAAGCAATGTTCAGAGCAAGTAGCCAGGTTGTGGCTCACAGTATTTCGGAGACAAGCAGGAGGTGGGTTAGATGCACTGCAGGGTAGTTCTAATAAGTACGCACACTGCTCAACAGAGACTTTCCCTTTTACTTGTGGTTTCTACAGTCAATGTGAAGTTTGCATAGGGAAGACAACCCACCCCCCAGTAAAGTAACTGCTATTATTTTCCAAGAGGAATGTGTTCTGACAAAGGAATGCTCCTTCAACCTCTGAAAAAACAAAAGACGGTCTCTGCTGTCATATGACAGCATAGTTTTCATTATGTCGTTGCCCTCTGAGAAGGGGTTTGAAGGTGCTGAGGTGGAGTTGGGAGGAAAGGAAGGGGACTGGTTTGAAGAAAGGTTTAGATACAGTAAGCTGCAAGATCCCCATTTAGTTTAAAAAAGTGCTCAGATACAAAAAGTATTGTTGGGAGAAAAGAACTGTGGAATACTGAAATGTCATTAAGGATTCTGCACTCTTTATCTATTTTAAATAGTCCAGACTTCAAGGGGTAATCTTAGAAATTTACTCTAGCATTGAATTTCTTTGTAACAAAAGAAGACACATGTGAATATTTATATGTATACCTGTCCTTCCATGCAAGCTGGCACACAAGGACAAGGCAAGTTGAAATGATACTGACACCTGCCTTTCCAGGGCCTTTAGCAAGTGCTTTGCAGAACAGCAGCACCAGAGGTCACAGCACAAAAGGTTTCAGGTGGTCTTAAATACATAGCTCTTTTGCTGAAGGAGGAATAAAACCTTTGTTTTATTCTCACAACACAGCATTTAGTGTTTTGAATTAAGGTTGTATTAGTGTCGGATTAGAAAGCGGACTACACTAAGGTTAAAAAAATAACTAGAAATTTTATGGCACCCTTTTAGGTTATCACTGGAGAAGGGGTTTATTTTAACGTAATTTCATTTTTCTTTAAACCCTTGTAGAGAGAGTCTCCAAGAAATGTATCTTTTTCAATAAAATCCATATGAACATGGGAAAAGTGAGACATAAGAAAAAAGTCAGGAATTTTAACAAACACCTAAGTGTTACTTGTGGCTCATGATTGCTAATAGATACATACTACCAGTAACGTTCAAATTCAGGGTACAGGTTTTGTTTTTAACTCCGAGAGCTTCAATGACTTCAATGCTTTGGTTTTTTTGCTGCTACCAGTTTCAAGGAGGCCCTGCAGCATTAGCAGTGAGGTTACAGCACACTAATCATCGCAGTCAATCAGGAAGAAGGTCATATTCCCTTTCTCCTGCACAGTTAGAAAAATGGTAAAAACTTACAGCTCGTTACTTGCCTCTCAAGCTGTATACAGCAAAGATGCACTTATTAAACAAAGGCAATTTATATGACCAGAGAGGCATGGCATAATCAGACAGTGATTTTGGTACAAAACCTCTAAATAACTGTTAATTTGCATTTTCTTCTGGATTTTTAAACTTTTGAACATGAGACTGAGTTGCTGTGCATCAAGTTGCAAGGCACATTTTTAGGCCAAATTATTATATAGTTCATGTGCATGCATATCTAAATGTAGGCAGAATATTATTCATAGTAGCATTCAGAGTCAAGAATCATGGTGTTTGCTTATTTGCACACCATAGAGAGTTCTATTTAATTTTTATAATTTTTAAACAGGGATCAACATGATTTGCATGTCTGGTAAGCTGGAAACTGAGACACTGGGCCAAGTCAAAATTCAGAGTGTCAGTCAAGCTACTGAAAAGTAGTATATGACACAAGTATTCTTCCACATTAGAATACGAAGCTTCAGTCTTACTTTTGCACAAAGATGCTCCAAGCAACTAAAGCTGGCTTTTTAGGCTTGTACACTGTCACAAATCAAAGTATTTCTTCTAGGAAGTCTATTGGCTCATGTGATTAATTGAAACTTGCCATTTTCAATCATGTGTAAATCTGATATGGCAAGACACAAAAAACCCAAGGTAGCACAAAGCTATCCAGACATAAGATTTTATGTAGTGCATAGAAGTAAGTCTCCGGTAGGTCTGGACTGCAAATTTTCCACAAAAACAGTCCTTACTGTACTTTGTCAAATTGCTCTTCGCTTAATTTCAGTATTTCTATCTGCACTCAGATAAAAATACCTAGCTTAATTTATCAGAAACACAGGAGAAAGTGTGAACAGGCACTAACGAAGGCCTAAACAGAGCCAGTCTCTTCTCTCACTGAGGCATATAGCCCCCTTGTCTCACAGTCTGTGGGAGGTAACTTTTTGGCATTTCATCAACTGACAGTGGATTTCTTTCCACTGTTTCAGGTCTCACAGTTTGTCCTTCAGTACTTGTCTGTAAAACATGTGACAGTGCGGCTTCCTGGGTATTTTTTTCCAACCCAAGGCCCAGTGGCTGTGAACTCTGACCTGAGATCTGCAGTTGTACAAATCCAACAAGATCCCCCTCATTAGCAGGAGTAATTTGCTTTGTTCTTTCAAAGCATGGCCTGTCTGTGTTGGTTTCATCCTGACCACCATTTTGTTTGAAATACTGCTGCCCCTGTGTTGTACTGTCACCTCCTCCAGCATGATCCTCTGATCTCTCTTCTGAATCTAGCAGTGGCTGAGTGGACTCAGACCTTGAAAAGACTTGTACAGGTGTTTGGTCTCTGTAGCCATTAAGTACTACAGTTGAATACTGTACAGTGCTTGAAGTGTTTTGTGTAGTTTCACCTTCGTCGCTGTCAGATACGCTTTGCCTAGGAGAAGACATGCACGAGGATCCTCCAATACCACTGCTGTGCCCTTCTGAAGTACTTTTTTCCTTTTTAAGCAAGTCAAAGGGTTTTAGATCTTGCTCTGAAAAAGACTTCTTGTCATCAGCTTCTATTTCTACGACGCTTACATCTGTAAAGCTGCCTTCTGGGTACATCTGATCTTTGGAACTAAAGTTATGCTGAAAGAAAGAGATGGATGTTGCCTAAGAGGAAAGTTATGTTAAAAATAAAACAAAACATTAAATATCTGAATTTTTACCCTGTAATTGTTTCGAGTTTCTTCATGTAAGTTTTCTCCTTACTAAGTTTGGCAATATCTCCAAGGTATTTGTTATAAAATGAAGGATGTAGCTTTGTTTCCAATACAAAGTCTTAATTATGCAGCTATTCCAAAACCATAGTGGGTGTGCAGGCTTTGCTCTGATTTTAATTATTCTTCAAAGCTGTAAACACAGAACTATTTGCTGTGCAGCACAGGAACATTCTATACTGAGGCCATACATACATTACTTCCAATAACATATTCAATGTCACAGCACTTCTTCACAGAAGTTAGCCACAGTTTAGAGAACAGAATTTGCTTCATCATTTACCCCACATGGGGCACAAAATTTTGCTGCCATCTCCTCATCCATGAGGAACTCTTAGAGCTTTCTGTCTTATTGATGACTTAACTGTGCAAACAAGTCACTTCAGGGTTTTAAGAATGAGCATCATGAGTTCTGTTTACTTAATCCTGATTTCTCATGAATGAATAAAATAATTAGGATTTGACCCTTCCAACTAGTAAACTGGATATAATTCACAATGTTAAAGCCTGCTCCATGCTGTGAAATTGTGCTAAGGGCCATGTATTTCTAATGCTGAATCTATTGCTGCAATAAAGTCTTCTAACCATATCGTATCACAATGTCATGAAACTTAACATATAGGTTTTTCTTCCTTGAAATCCATGTGTGTGAGAAGACAGAAGGCTCCCACTGGTTAGTTTATTGGAAACCTTATGGACTAGGAAAATACAGGATGCAGAAAGATGAGTATTACCTTAGCTGGAACTTGAGGAGACCACTGAGCTATGTTACTTTTGGATGGATCAGGGACAATAGGCCAGATGTGCTTTTTAATTCTGCAAAGGATTAAAAACAGAATAAAATTACAAGATGCACTCCCCAAATTCCTACGTTGATAGGAAGTACTGCGTAATCCAGGACACGACTCCCTTACAGAGCAATTTTGCAAGACTATTCACTTTCAAATAGGAATGCTTCCTGTACTACTTTACATCTTTGCAGGAAGCTGTACTACTTAGCAAAACACACCACTGCACTTAACTCCTTCACGCATTAGATGTAGCCATCCAATATAAAGCAAACCAAATGGTAACAGTTAGTGAGGAATTTTCAAATTTATAGCACTCTAGAATCTACAGAGCAATTATTTAGGTAAAGTCTATGATGCATGTCACTACAAAAATACATCATCGCTTCAAGATAACTATGAATATCACAGCTGTCAAAATCTAAGCCAACTTCACAGCTAAAAATACAGTGAAAATACTTGAAGAAATACTTGCTTTGTCTTTTGTAACTCTGAACTCTTAAGAATGTAGTAACTATTACTTAACAACAGAAGTTTCTGTAGATAAATCACTCCCAACCAAACTAACTTTGAAACTGATGCATCTATCCTGCTCTTTATAAACAGGTTTCAACAACAGATCCAGGAGAACTCTGAAAAACACAGCAAGATGGGCTTTTCAACTGACATCCATTAACAACTCATTTTAGCGGCAGCAGGGAGGTCAGAAGGAAATGGGCAAAAAATGCTCTCTTTAATTAGAAAGAAAAGATGGAGACATGGGAGAGATGCTACTCCTTGCCAGGGAAAACACTTCAGCAATAAGCTCTCAGCTAAAGCCACAGACAAGAATTCCAGGATAGAGGAAGCAGCAGGAGGCAGGATGTTTCCCAGCAGATACTAAACAGGCACAGAGTTTGTCTGAGGTTATATAAGGTAGGTAAGTAAGATGTCTGCCTATTTTTTCTGGCTGGCTGTAAAGCTTAAAGTTTGCTAACACTGTAATCAAATAGCTCAAATACAGCCAGGAAACAGATCTGTGCTTCACAAACTAGGGACCATCATTCCACTGTCATATGATGACTAAGAAAACAACACAGTATATTCTGATAACAACTTAACAAACCTAATCCTGATCAACTCTGGCAAGAAAAGCAGGAATTTCCCTGCAGGATTGAGTCATGGAATATTTAGCTTGTGTGCTAATTGTTAACAGTAAGAAATTACTATCAGAGGAAGACCTGATTTCTCAAGAAAAACACAAATATGTTTATCACCAATCAATGTATGCATGTTTTACCTTCTTTTTCTGATCTAACTGCAGAATATTTTCTTGTTTGTATTGACTTATTGCCATCTCTTTGTTACACCCAGAAATACCAGCAGCGTAAGAGAAAGACTTAATTTATACTTACAAGTCACGTTTGTTGAAGCAAAACAAAACTCCAAGGAGCACAATCAACAGGAACGCTAGGCACACAGGTACAACTATGGCTTCAATTTCTCCTTTCCCTGAAGAAAATGGAGAGAAGCAGTTACAGCCCACTTTGGCATTTAAGGAACTCAGCAGCAGCCTATATCCCCAAAGGGACAGGGAGAATCTGAAACTGAATACACTCGAAGTGCTCAGTCTTAAGCTTCACCTTGAGAAGAACCTTTTCACCATATGAAAAGAGCATGTTAGTAAAAACAGGAAAAGCTCTGTCCCAACAATCTAATGCCTTGCATCAATAAAAATCCCAGGTTGCTCTAGAAGCTGTAATACTGACAGAGCAAGTAATTTTACAGTTTGGGCAGATATGACAGCAACATCTATGTGAATTCATCTGTGGTCCAGGTGTTTCAGTGGCCTACTGGCTGCCATAACAACATCATGGTCAAATAAGTAATGCAAACAAAGTCACTAGTCATCCATCAGTTTATTCTGTAGACAAAAACATCCTCCGCCTGCAAACACTTACAGTTGCATTATTGTTATCCCTTTCAATGTTATACACATTCTTAAGTAAACCTTACAGAATACTTAGGGAAGAGCAACATTATCCAGAAAAAACAAAACAAATCCTGCTAAATCTAAGGAAGTGCTTCCCACAACTAAGCTCAGTTAATGTTGTTGCTCTTAACATTACAAATAGGAAGCACTTTCTAAATCTGAACATAAAATACATTTAAAATGAGTCTCTGTAGAGAACTGTAGCAAACTTTAATAGTGATATAAACGAGAATGTTGAACCTGAGAAAGGGTTGTAAGAACAGCATGTGCTGACTGGCACCTAGATTAGCAGATCAAGATTCCAGCATACCTCTGCAGCTTCTTAGGACACCCCTATCAGGATAATAAAGGCCAACCTAACTTCAGATTAAAACAAAGACTCTGGACTCTTTAAGACCACAGTAGGAGCCACCAGTCACCAGAGGAGAAGACAAGGCACTGAGTAAATACTAATGACTCACACAAAGTTGGGGCAAAATAATACTATAACCTGAAGCATACACAAAACATACCCAAAACTAGCATGTTTGCCAACATAAAAGAGCAATCCAGGAGACCTGCAGAAGATAGCTTGTCCTGTGTACAATTAGAAGAAATCCTGACTAAACTACCTCTTTGTGACTGAGTACTAGACAGGCTACCTGGATATCATGCACCTTATGAGTATGATTGCAAGTGAAACTTTTTTCTTTTAAATAAAATCCCCTTCCCCTCATATCAGATCTTGCATAGTTGCAACATTACTTCCTACTTCTACTAATTGTGCCACTCTTCCTTACCAAACTTCTGTGTAGTAAATGTAAAATCAGGACCACTCCTGCCTCCTTCATCTGTGTATGCCATCATCCGCACAGTATACAGTGTGTCACTGGTTAGAGAAGAAAGCGTATACTCTGTCTTGGAAGGATCCACTGTCACAGCTAAAGAAAGGAAAAAAATTACACTAGTTTTCTGTACAATTTATTAGAACTCCACAAACACAACAGCATTAGGACATCATGTCTTCAAATCTACAAGATGGTTTTAGTAAAACGCACGGCTCTATGGAAAACACAACAGACACAGGAAGAGTACAAACTTGTACAAGAAATGCTGAGATTCGTTTGCTTCTGTTCAAGTGTTTGAACTTACTCTGATGACATTTTATATGTTAATTTCCTGTGCTTTTTCTTCCCCTCCAGAAGTTTACAAACTAAACTAGTAGCACAGTTGAGGCTTAAAGGTCTCTAATAAGCAGAATACATAGCTAACTATAAATAGCTAGTTACTAACTAGAAAAAAACAATTAACTAGAATAAAAAGTAGAATGGGCGTAAGTAATTGTCCCTTCCAAATGAAGCAAGCCTAGAAAACTTTTGATAGTGCTAGCTCCCTGTCCTATGCCTGCAGGTCATACACACTACTGAGAACAAATATGCACTTCAAACAAATGTTTTATATCAGTAACATCCTGATCAGGAGCTCCAGGAGGATTAAAGATACTTTTTTTTTTTTTTTTAAGGCTTTACCATTGTTAAATACAGTTAAGCCCTTTACATCTTGAATGGTCTAGATTCATCTTACTATACCACTATCTCGTTCTGTATTTAGGTAGAAAGATGGGAGCACAATACCTGCAAATCAGCTTTCAGGAGTTAAACTCAGTACCCTGTTATACACAGAGTGCATATTCTGAATTCTTTATTACAGACTTTTCTGTTCAGTATGGAGCAGAGCTATGCCTCAGATAACAGCTTTACGTCATCAGAACAGATTGTCAGCCACACTCGATTCTCTCTCTTTTTTTTCCGGAACACCTAACTAAGGAGACAGATGGAATACTTCAATGCCACAAAGCACTCCTCTGCTTTCTGTTACCTGTTTCATTTCCATCGATAGTTTTGTAAAATATGGTATAACTTCTGATAAATCCATTTTGTTCATCCACTGTGAGATGGTTCCACGTCAAAACAGCTTCAGCTTTTCCTACTTTTTTTGTCTGAACAGTTGGTCCTTTTGAAGGACCTGTAACAGAAGATGAAGATTAATTTCTGTTGGGCATCCTTGCATCCACAGAAGCAGTGTATTTATGAGCACTGAATTGCTACTGCATAAAAACTTCAACTGAATAGCTGGACTAACTCATCTGCAAAGCATTATTTTCAGATAACTCCAAAGGTGTTTTAAAAGAGAAACCTCCAGGAAAAAAGATATGAAAAACAGTAACCAGCAGATCACACGAAATCTTAAACTGAAGTTAATTAGTCTTGGCTTTACACTTGAAATTTAAAACAAATCAGCATAGAAATATTACTATACCAATAAAAAACACAAACTCATGCCATATTATCTGATAAGGGTTGGAAAAAGGGAA
>NW_009630200.1:8909-17563 GCF_000690535.1 Cariama cristata
AAAAAGGTCAGCCACAGACATCTGTAACTCCTAAATACTGTAAATAAGCAAAATAGATGTCAATAGATGGGACAAGATCAATTATGTCAGATAACCCTGAAGTGCAGGGTCATTTTTCATTACGTAGTGCACATTAAAGCAAAGGTCTCATTATTTTCAGTCAAGAAAGTCAGTTTATATGCTCTAAGATGACTATTTTGTACTTACGATCCTGCAAAAGATAAGCCTTCACAGACTGTCCACTTCCCTGACCATCAGCATATAGAGGGTACACAGTTATCAAGTAACACTTGAATGGCTTTATATCACCTAATAAAAGGAATTTAAAATGTGTTGTTTCACAGTCAAATTTCTCACCGTCCTTCTCATTTATTTCAGATACAAGGTTCTGGGTTTTGGCTGTTTCATTAGATGCATTTGTATCTAATGCAGCTGACTATTTTTTTCCTAGAGCTCATTGACATACTGCTCCAAAATATTAACTAAAGGAACAATATAATGGTTCACATTCAAATCTTCGATTTCATAAACAGACTTCACAGAAGTCTGTTTTTTTAAAATTTATTTTAAATAAAAAGCCTTTATCAGTCTGCAGCACTGAACCCAAAATTGTTGATTTGAGGAACTAATCATAATCTGAAAAGAACTGTAAAGCCGATCAAGTTTCATTGTTTGAACTGAAAGAGGGATCAGAGAATTTGATTTTGACGGAACTCAGCCTTTTCACCATTTTAATGGTTTCTAAGAATGAGAAGAATAAAATGCAGATAAAACCCTTGCAGTTACATAATACAAATTTCAAAATGCAAGACTAGATACAGTTTTATACTTGACAAAAATACACAGATACTTCCACACTCATGATAAAGAGAAGCCCCCAGTATTATCCCAGATTCCTGTCCTACAGTAAGATTCTAGTCAGCGTGAGGATGTTCCTCACTTTGAGAATACTTACTAGGTTCTTAGAATGTTCTACAAAGTATCTGTAGACTTATGAGCTAAATACCTTTTAAGTATGTTCCTTGAACATTTCCTGGTTCATTCTGCCATTCTATAATGCAGTCTGAGCTGCTGGACACCAGACACCATTCGATCACGTATTTAAGAACGTAACTGTTAGGAGCAGTCCACCCTATCCACAACTTGCCATCTTTAGGTAGTGTTCTAACATTCTTCACAGGAGCTGTTATGCAAGAAAACAGAAAAGTGATAAATATTGTCAGTTCTTCCACTAGATATTAATAATAATAGCTATTTTGTCAAATGTGGATACTTTTGGGTTACTGTAATGGTGACAAGTTGGCAGAACTTAAGTAAATGTAAAAGCCATTTTCTGAAATTTGGAAGCTTACATCTGAATCTCTGTATCAGAGATCCACAATAAGCAGTATTATGATATTTAAAAACTGGAAACTAGACTCAGCTTCTCTGTTGTCAAATACAGTTGTCTTATTGCACAGTAAAGAGGTACCATGTTTTTTCCAAAAGAAAGCATCTGTTTCAGAGAGAAATCAAACCTTGAGACACTTCTAAATTCCCATTCTAATCTTCACACTCATGTACCTTACCAAGTACTTCGGGTTGCAATGCTACTGTTTGAAACATACCCTTAATTAGTTCATCTAATAGTTTTAGAACCTGTGGTTCTCCCTTGGTGTTTACACTAAAAGCAGCATCTGTCCATATATATACTTATTTTTCCTTCCTGTCCTGGTAGTTTTCGGACTGTGTAAGAGGTTGGAAGTAAGGAAAAACCAGCCTGTAGTTACTACTACTGCACAATGAAAGGAACATAATAAAAAGGAACATGAACAGTAGGGAAACAGTGTAAGCAGATGACAAAGGAACCACAAGATACTGAAAATGTGGGAGAGTGAGACTGGGACAAGAGAAGAAAGGGGCCAGGGGGAGATCAGAAGGAAGAACAACGGCGACTGGTATAAACAGGAAGTAAAGGATGCTTGCTTCCCGAAACCTTTGATTTTTTAAAGAAAATAAAACAAACATGCTTGCTATGCTTAAAAACAATAGGGAATACAGCACACAGTAGCTCTAAAGATCAAAAAGAGTAAAATAGCACACATAGCTTCAAACGAACCTGCCAATACACAAATCTGCGCATTCCCTAGTATACAGATGGTAGTATAATCATAAGGCGTAAGACTGCAGATACATGCAGTAATACTTTAATTATATGTCCATATAAAGGGCATCATTTTACAACACTGGATTTCTTATAAGAAAAGCCATGCAGATGCATTTGAAAGAGACATTACTAGGACACTAACCTTTGGAATTACTCGCTGGGATAAGTAAAACTGATGGAGGAGATGCCCCGACTCTGTTATGGGCAATCACAGTCACTTCGTAAGTTCCATTTTGCAGTTTTAACGTAAGGTTGGTGGTATTAACATTGTATTTCTGTGGTGGACTGGAGAGAGATGATTTAGCTCTGACAGTCACTTCATACTGCAAGACTACTCCATTGGCTTCAAATGGCTCCAATGCCTGTTAGAAACACATCTTTGATTATACCGGTACTGAACAAATGCAATTTAACCTTCTTGTCTTTGATGCATAATGTAAAAATCTGAGAGCAAGACAAGTTATGTGTATCAAATAGCTGCATATTTAAGGAAAGTGCAAATAACCTGCATTCATTTCTGTAAAGCACTAGCTTCTATAACTATTTCTGCTTTAAATTCTCTTTTTCTTGGCTCACAATCCTACCTAGTAGTTTAATAAAAGCTATTCTGTAAAGACTGCAGAACATGTGTTGATAAAACCTGCATTTTTATGTGACTTCACAATACAATGACATAAAAGGAATCTCGTGTCTTAAGCTGTGTTGAACCTGAATGCAAACCAGCCTGAGTAGTTTTATTACACATGGAAAAATACTTGTTTCTATGTTATTAGATAACACAGAAAAATACTGTGTTTTCATCTAACAGTATTACTTTTCAGATTACAGTTTCAACAATTTTCTCTTAAGTAGCACTCGTTTTCCAATTCAAAGCTAAATAATGTCAGAAGTGGCATGACTTACATCAGAAAATGATGCAAGATCAATATACATGTAATTTCACACAAACCACCTATTAATAGGGAAAAGGGACAATAAAAAGACAGCTAGATTAAACGTGACTAAGTTCATGGACCAAAAGAAAGCAGGAGATAGGGACTGATCAGGACTGCATTCACTTCCTCAGTTTTGGACTGATCAGCCAACTACATACAGCAGCCTACTGCACACAAACATGCAGTGCTGTATTTAGTAAGTTTGGCTTCTGGAACGTCTCTAGGCTTAATGGATGTTGCAGCTGGAGTATCCCTGTAGAGACAGTGTTACAAACGTTTTAGTATACAGCAGAAGGTTTACTTTGTCCAAGTGAAACTTTCAATTCCACAGACTGCTTAAGGCAGCAGGTCAGCAATATGAAAGTGGATTCTGTATACTCTGGATCACAGATGTATGCCAGTTAACTGATGGCCTTTAGATCTGTACTTTTAATTTTTCATAACTAATAAGAACAGTAAAGTCACTTCTTGTATCAATAAAACCTGTACTATCCCAGCTATCCACTCAAGTTCGTTGAGGTAAATTTTGCCACTTAAAAACTCATGTTTTTAAAAGAATGCTCAATTCCTGCAGTTTCTTGTGCTGCTTTACCTTCCACATCAGACGCACAGTCCAGGAAGCTGGTGAGTGAGACGCATCAATGATCCTCCATATGGATGGTCCTTTAGAAGGTTCTGATGAAAGAAACAATGCTTAATAGTAGAAATATTTTTATCTAATTTGTTTGAATTCATCCTTTGACTATCATTATATGCTTTTTTTTTTTAATAAAAGCACATACAAAAAGCATTTCCTTAGTTCCTCAAAGAAAATAACGCTTGGTATGTTATGTGGAACACCTGCACAGAAAGATTTCCTAAAGGGATGAGCAAAACATCAGTTCTGCTCTAAGTGTACAGTATCAAAATAACTGAGAGTCACCATGCTGCACGTCTGCAACAATGGGCTGAAGATGACAGTGCTGAGTGAGGCACAATCAAACTTACACCATGCAGCCTGTTTCCAGAGGTACAGCCCTGCAGAGTTGCATACTGTAAACCGTGGCATGGTCTGTAGTGCCAACACTCTCCCTACCCCTCGATATCAAGTCACCTAAAAAGGCCAAGTGCAGAAAAGTTAACAAGGAGACAAATTTCTCCTGCTAGAATTCCCCAAGTTTCCTATATCCTTTATGCTAGGCTAAAGAATGGCAGTACTTTTGTACAATACTATAATACTTTCTGGCATCAGTGCAGTAAAAAAAAAAAGTCAAGTGGTATTACCACTACAAATTTCATTTCAAAGTAGAATGAACCAACCTATTACAGTGCATAAAGCAACAGAAGTGGCCAAGCCTATGTGAGGGCCTTAGCTCTACTAAAAAGATCATCTTAAAATGCATTTATATTTATAATCTTACGAGACTGTATTTTCTCTGGGAGTTCTTTTATTGCATAATCGTTATCAATTTTTGGCTGTTTTATCTCCAAAAACCATAACCAAGTCTACTGTGTGCGTCTTGTCTCTTATGCTTTACATCAGGAGGGAAGGACAACTGGCAATTGAAGCAAAGGGAGCTCTTCCTTAACAATCTTATTTGAGTACCGTGATTTGATTCAAATGAAACAGAAGCAATTGCACATCTTGCCTAAGACAGATCATGAATGCAATATCATCTGTCTCATGTTCATTTCCTACTGTCCTATGTTCTGAGGCTAAAATAAGACACAGGTACTTAATCACTAATAGCGCTATTTTTGCCAAGCCAGTCACCACAGCAGAACAGCAAGGCAGCCTCAAAAGGCCAGCAGTCCTGAAATCCTCATTGCTCCTGCTGAGATAGAAACCACAGAAAATAAAACCACACTGTCGTTAGAAGCTGAAAAGCGACTAGAATATTGAAAGAATATTTTACAATATCTTCCCCAGAGAAAGTAAATTTGCATAGAGCTGAAGAAATGCCATTATGTACACATAAACTCCATTTCATTTAAACAAGTAGAGTATACACTACAATCTTTTTCTTACTTCTCCAATATAAGATGACATGTGAATTCAATCAAAACTCATTACTGGGAACTCAATTAGGATAAATAAGGAAAGATTTCTTCTCCAGTGCATTTAAGCTCCAAGCACAAAGTGGTATTTCGACAGTGAAACCTCTATTGGTTTAAGTCTACTTAAAGACATGCACTGAAATGCTGCACTAAGTAGACTGCTTAAGAAGAGTGCAAGCAGGGAAGGCTAAACCACATTAAAAAAAAAAATCATCAACCAGGCTGACTTAGAAGCTAAACAGATATTACAAAGTATTTGTAGCAGTCAGAAGGAAGAATAGATTCTCTACTGGATATCAAGCACGCTACCAGAAGGTCTATTCACTGGCCCCATATGGGGTAGGATCAGTATAGGTTAGAAACAAAGGCAATCTTGCAGGCTATTAAAGAAGTGAAACAGAAACGGGATCAAGCTAAAGTAGTTTGACACCTCACAATCCTAGAATTGGAAAGGAAGAGTTTCTAACTGACAATAACCAAGTTCCTGGAAAAACAAGACATAAAATCCTCTCATTGTTTAATTCTCTTTAAAGTCAAAACCAGCACGTGATTCTCAATGCTGCTGCTACTGATGATTCAGGAGGAAACCAAATAAGCTTTTAAAAATCAAATCCCTTTGAGAGCGATTTACGAATTCTAGAATCCCCAGAAATCAGTGCCTGCAGCAAACCTGCTCTGCTGGATATAAAGACCCTTGGCTACAGTCACTACTTGGAGGTACAAAGCAGATGTTTCCTGATAAGGATTAGGTAGTAAAACAATTGCCAAAAGATTTCAAAGTTGCCAGAATGCTTGCGTTACTCATCAGCATCATGATTTCACATTGCTGCCTTTGCATTTAAGGATTCTGTTGAAATTTCACTTGATATTTACAGTATGTACCCCTTGCAAACGCAACACTTGGATAAAACCATAGGGAAATATAGAAGTACACCTTTCTTAATACAGCGGTAGTAAATACACCTGTATCTTGGTAGCTTGCTGCTGAGACAAACACCAAATCTTTTGAATGCAGAAGGCAAGCAGATGTGGAATCTTCTGGGATATGGGTCTGAGTCTTAGACAAAGCACAACATCTAAAAGGCAGTTTTATAATTTGATTGAGGGCAATAATAATGGTATAAGTAACTTAAGTGTGCAGTGTCTGCTTGTTTCATTTAATCTTCGCAATAGGCAACTGTACAACAAAAATTGATGAATAAAGTTTTGGTACAGGTTTTCCCAAAATTGCAATTTTGAAGTCCCTCGTGTGACCTGACACTTACCTCACAAGCTCCTTTCCAACTTAAGTTATCCCACTATCCTATAAATTTCCAAGTGTATCTGAGCATTTGCAAGAGGTGACCCAATCTCTGAAATTGTCTGTAAGCAAACTCAAAACAGGAACTTCTTTTACTGTCACCTTATTGCTATAACAGCAAAAAATGCTAACTGATTAGCAAGCAATGCAGAAAATGTGTGACTATCCTTTTATCATCAGCAAGGGTAGCTACAACAATTTGTTAAAATACTCTTCTACCAGCAGAAAAGAGGCTGTATTTACATTTGCAGTGTATCACAACTAATGGCACAGGTATTCCTCAACAGCTTACTGCACACTGAAATTAGTTCATTTTACCTTTAGCAAGAAGCAAGACAGTAATGTAGGGTGTTCTGACACCAATAGAGGTTCAGATTCAAGAAGACACCAGTTAGCACCTCTCAAGCATCTATTAAAGACATTAAATTAGTTCCAGTTCAGTCTAAGTGGGCTATTCAGATGAATGACAAAAGGGAAAGAGACCACAAAAAGGCAAGTTGTACATCAAAGCCTAGGGCTTTTATTTGGAGAGCAAATTAAAGGGCCAAATGCATAGGTCTAGGTTGTGTTCGTATCTACACTGCATGTATATTTGTTCTGTTATGGCAACTGTAGGACTCCACTATTTCAGAAGATGATTTTTCATACTGTAACAAATGCATGGGTGTATTTTTAATGTCAGTGTTTCAACAGTCACTGCTCAGTTGTTGTTGTGCAACTTTATTTTGTACAAGATTACAGTCGCTGCAACAATTGCTAAGTCATGAAATGCTGCAAAACAAGACAGCCAAACAAAATTTACAAAAAATCAGTACTACAAAACACTAAACAAACTCAACTAACGGTTTTAGCACAACTCAAGTGGCAAAAGGCAGAGTCTCTGTACTTAAGAGCAAACTTGCAGGAGAGCCCCTCTAGTGGGGAAAAGTTGCAATGACTTCCATGTCTATTAAATACCTAACACAGCGAGTTACAGTTACTTTAATGCCAGTACATTTCAAGCAATCATTTGTTCATGAGCAACTGCAAGCAATCGAAGTTAAAAAACATGCTGTGGAATACAGTGGACACGGATCTTAGAAGGCACTGACTGCAGTAACAGCCTCAGTGCCACTGTCCTGAAGGAATATGAATGAGTCCAGGGTGATGCACCACACCTGCGGAACATACAGTTCAATGGAAACATACAGTGTCGTAACAGCTGACTGGAGCACCACAAGGAGTTGAAAGACTAGCCAAATTGATGAGCTGGTTGCAGTGTGAACAGACTTGGTGCATGGCAGCAACTTTACAATGCTGAGGATTTGTTCCACAAAGCAGTGAAAGCTGACATTTGACTGAGGCTCTTAAGCAGCTTTTTTTTTTTTTCCCCATGGCTGTGAACTTAAAGCTTAACCTAGTAGTTTGCTATTTTTTGTGTATTGTCAAAGTATAAACTGATTACAATTTAAGTTGTATATATCCTGCTTGCAAAGACCTTTTGTGGAACACTAAACATGACCCAAATACCGCTCCCAAAGAACTAATACAGGTAAGAAGTTTTCCTCATTAAACCATGACAGCAGTAATTCAGTGTTCAATCCTAGTGCAAAGGGACAGGATTATTACAAGTCCAGATCTACAAGATAACAACTCCATTGTTTACATCATCACAAAGGCAAATTATATAGAAAGTGATTTTTGTGATTAAATATAGCCAAAATAAAACTATATTCCACACAGACTCAATCTTGCTTTAGTCAGCAGTTTATAGGTGGCATTCTCCTTCTTATGCCTCCCGCAGTGACAACCATATCAGTGATGAGCCGCACCACTCTTGATTACTGTGCATAGAATATCATAAACAGGTCAGTACAAGACAGTGTAGAGGCAGCTGTACATGACTGACAAGGAAGAAAGTGTTGTAGATGCAGAATACCTTAGGAAAAGTCAAGAGTAAACCAAAGTGGTTTATTTAGATGCTTTGGTGCCTAAAAGGCTACACCTCCCATATGCACATGAGCCAACAGGGAAGAAGACCAGCCTGGTTGAACAGAGAGCTGTGGCTTGAACTCAGGAATAAGAAGAGAGTTTACCAACTTTGGAAGAAGGCAACCCAGGAAGTGTACACAGATGTTGTCAGGGTATGCAGAGAGAAAATTACAAAGGCAAAAGCCCAGCTAGAATTCACTCTGGCAACAGTCATAAGAGATACCAAAAAAATGTTCTTACAAATATGTTAACAAAAGGAGGACCA
>NW_009630201.1:0-18474 GCF_000690535.1 Cariama cristata
AAAACTAGTTTTGATGTCTGTTACAGTTGTGGCTATTTTAGTGCATAAGACCTCCAGTTATGATCTCCAGTGGTGCTTTAGGGTGGAAGATGGGGGGAGCAGCAGTCCCTGGCAGTACAACCCCAGAAGAGCTGTAGCTCCCAACAGTGGGTGGGGCAGGGACTTGCTGAGCTGGAGGTGGCCTCTTTCGGTGGACCTTCCTGTCTTTTAGATCTATGAATTTGGGTCTTTGGCTTTAGAGCTCAGGTAAACTTTTAGCATCTTGGAACGGAACCACGCGCAGTATTCAGCATACAAGCTCTGATGTGCTTGAAAAAGGACTTAATGATGCACTGACGTTTCCAAAATTTTCTTTTTCCTCCCCTTGGAGAAAGCTTTTTTTAAAAAAATTTATTTACTTTGTTGTGAATTTTTCCTGTTTCATTACCCAGAACATACTGCTCTTTCTATTTCCCTCACTTGGACAGCATGTGAATGCTGCCCTCTCACTTCACACAACCTCCCTTCCCATGCTGTTTGGGCATGCTGATCGCCTTTTGGTTTGTCAAGTCTGTCTGAGAGGTTGAATGTGTTCATTGTTAAATGATAATAAATTTTTCCAAAAGTTTATTGTCCTCCAAGTTGCCCTCAGTAGTGAGGATTTTTATTTTAAAATATCCTTTGTTAATATTATCTATATCTCTCCATGAACAGTCCCAGTGGACAGTTATGCTGTTCGTTAGAGATCAATGAGGCAAGGGTTAATGTTAGATAAAATGGGCAGTTTGAAGTTAGTCTGATGGATTACATAACGCTGAAGATTCATAGGGTGGCTGAAAAAAAACGTTTGCTAGATTATCATTACTTCATGCAATTACTATTGTGTATCGAGTGACATGACAGTTTCTATGTATTTGGGATTCTAATATTCAAATAAATCTTCAGATGTCTCAGGTATATAACTCAATACAAATTTCAAACAAAAGTATTTTTACTAAGATTAATATGATTAATTTAAATAGTAGCACATTGCATTATCTTAAAAAGAAAAACCACAAAGGGGAAAGAGGGAAGTTAAATACAAACATTTCATTTGGACATGCTCAAAATAGAATACTTTGAATTTTTATGTCAGAATGATACTTTGTATTGGAATATAATTAAGTGCAATTGAAAATAAAATTAAAATGAACTAAATTAAATACAGTCTTGTATGAATATTAAAAAAAACCCACGCATTTATGAATGAAAGAAACATGTTTCACTTTCTATCTATTTTTTAGGTTAGCTAGAAGAACAAACACAAATCAATCAATTATTCACATTATGCTCCTGGGGTACTAAAAGATTCAACTTGTTGGTTTACTGTGGGTGTATCAGTATTGTTCTCTTGAATTCAAAGTGGTTGCTTGGACAGTACAACTGTTTTGTACTAACTACATCAAAGGAGACAATTAAATATTCTTTGCTTATTATCTGCTCTTATATAAAAAGTTATTTTCCTTGACACATGCTCAGAGAGAATCACATTAATAGTTTTTATGTATAGTCATTTTTTGTTATTATATCTCAGTGACAGCTTCTTAAATGCAAAATTTAAATTCTGAATACAGTAAAATTGTAACGTTTTCTCCCTAAATGAAAAAAATACCCCCCTCCCAAAACCAACCCCTACAGAAAAACTCTCAATTTTGACTTTTTTTGATTGAAAACCATATGTTTACTGCTTGTATTCAAGTCAGATTTTTTTTATCTATGATCTTGTAAGATTTTGAAAGAGAATTTCATATAGGGTCCTGGAACAACAGATGATCAGAGATATGCATTCTGAATAATGATGGGAAATGTAGGTCCAATTGACAGGAATTAGATTTCTGTAACAAGAACGAACTGTGCAGTTACTCTATCTAAACAGTTCTTGTGGATTTAAAGAGCAGATTCCAATTTACTGAAATTAGGAACACTTTTTCATTAAAGTTATCCTCCCACTTTCTTACAGTTTTACCTAACAAAGACAGTGGCAATGTTTTTTCACACGTGATGAAGGATTGTAGAGATAGTCAACCTGAAAAAAAATGGGTTCAGATTTCCAGAATTTATGTGTATCCTCTCAAAAAGCAAGTCTGTTAATCCCCAGACTGAAGGAATGGAAATTACCAGGGACTTTTCTTTGTTTTTTACTTCATTTTTAAATCCAGACCTATGGAAGAAGTTGGAAGAATGTTATCTCATCATATGCAAAAAAAAAAAATAAAAAATTAAACGCTCAAAAGAGTGGAAGCTCATAGTCTGGATTCTAATCTCTAAGAGTATCACATCACCCTGGACCATGTTAGTGAAACTACAACTGAAAGAATATATTCCTGAAGTTTATTCTCTCTGAACTCAACAAAATTTTTAAAAAACTTGGGAAAGATTTATTACGTCGCTTCATATGCAGAGGGGAAAAAACACTGTATAACATTTTTGTTTTCTTTTCCTCTTCTTAAGCATGTATTCTTGTACATAAAACTGATTTTGAAACCCTAATGAAAACAATATATCACTTATGAAGAATTCTTCCTAAGATCTTGGAAATCTTATATCTCTGTGATTGTTTAATTTGTCAAACTGTTTGTGAAAAATTCAGCCTCAGAAATTTATCTCATACATCTTCTCTCTGGACAGATCAAAGCAAAGGAAGGTAATAAGGGATACGTTGTATTCATTTTTTTTTCTCTTTAAAGCATATGCTATGACTGGAACATAGGTCAAACAATCTTATTTTGGTTTCTTTCTGATCATTTTCTCAGACTGGGAATATAAATCAGTTTTCGTTAGTTGACATAGATTACTTTTCTCTTATTCCCCTTCGCTCAGCAGCCTCTTTTCTTCCTTTTGCACAAGCTCAAAAACAAAACACTTGGTTTTATTTCTATCTGCTTTACTGTGAATATTAAACAGATTTATGAAGCATTTTTCATATAATAACTAGAGCATATCTTACTATTCAAGAACATTTTTCTAACACTTAAATGCTGCTTTGCCAAACTCTTGTTTTAAAGACTCAGTGGTTTATAATTACAACTTGAATGTAATTGTCTGATTTGCAACCTAATAATTGAGGTAATAATCTGGTTCATTTAAATACGAAGAATTGTTTGATATTGAAAAGTAAAAATTGAGAGACAAAGAGAGGAAAAGGAATTCTTTAGCGAAACATTATGTAGCATTTTTCCCCTGTTCATGGTCATGTACACTTTGAATTTAAATAGTCTTTAGGCAAATACATATGACTAAAAATGATTATTTGTTTCTTTTGTAAAGTGACCACTTCTGGCAGCAATGTTTAAGTCCTGCTTGGGGAACTTGAAGAGATAGGAAGTCAATAGCTGAAGGGTGCGATCTTCGGAGAGGAAGGTATCGGGCCAGTCTCTGCGCTTAAAGGGGCTGGGTTTAGAAAGATGCCTAAGCTCTCTTGGCATTGTTGAATTAAGAAGTAGATCTTTGTGTGCAGATCAATGAACTGTGGTAAATGTAACTGTGGTGATTCAAAAAATTATCATCCCCGCCTTGCCTATTCCTATTTGCCTGTAGTAATTTGTTTTTATTGCAGTTTAAGCAAAGATCGGGGACGGAAGCAGCTGATGCACAGGCACTTGTTTAAAACCTTTAAACGTGTGTTTTGAATTCTAGTGGTGCAACGTGGTCTTAAATGACTATGAAGTTTGGGTATCTAGATGCCTCTTTGAACAAAGGCTGGCATGGTGTTAAGAGGGTTAAGGTGTCTCTCAGCCATATTTAGGTTATCATAAGACAATAAGGTTTCAGCACGCTTGCTATTTGTAAATATTTTTTGAAGAGTTCTGCAGCATGAGTTTGCAGGAATGGGAACTATCAGTAAGATCATGTTGCTTGGAGCCAACATTCCCTTCTTACTCTCATTGTGAAGCAGTAAGGAAGTTGTATTAATGCAACAAGCTGTGACTCTTTTTCTGAGCTTTGTTTTTAAGATTGTTTGTAGTGTAATATAAAAAGTCTTGTATATATTTGTACCCTGGGAAAGTCCTTTTCTACCTAACTCTAGGTATAAAATTAGATATAGATTAGGTCTGAATCATGCATGGATAAACTGGACTCTGAAAACCCTACTGCTGCTAAATCTGTATCATGCAAGTGTAAGTGACAGGTAGAGAAGAATTTTAAATGAAGTTCATTTAACCTGCTGATGGGCAATGCTGATAAACACAGTGAAAATCATCATCCATAGCTTGGTATGAGTTGTTAATCCTGCAAATTTTTGTTTTAGAAAGGAAAGACACTTTCACTTACTTCATTATGTTGCATATAAATGAAAACTAGGCAACAGATAAATATCTGTTGTCATGACAAAGAAAGCAGTTGTAGCATTTACAAGAAAGTATGCTAACTTGTGTTTACTATTTTATTATTACTTTCACATCTCGACCAGAGCAAAATTATTCATTGTGGATTATATTGTTTGTTTCCATTAGCACATGAATCAAAGGAAGTTCAGCTCAATCAAAGGGAAAAAAATGGATGTCGGCGTCCGTCCGTGATGAATTTAAACAATAAGTTGTTGAGTGTCCAAAAATCCATTTTAATGTCGAACAGGAAAAGAGGTCACGTGTAGTATCGCCATTTTCAGACAGTGGCAGTAGCTCTGAGATTGCTAATAGCACCAAATGAAAATGTTGCATCTGTTTGAAAAGAGATCAGGGTTTAAGTTCCGTGGGGGAGGGCAGGGAAGAAAATGATATGTGATAAGAGCACATAAATGATTGATTCTAGTCATATGAAATCAGATCTCGCAGGGATCAGTTAACGTTTACAGTAGAAAGGTTTTACGCATTGTTTTTTACAAATAAATCATAGGTAAAACAGAAACAGTTTAGTGGCATGTGCATTATCCAGACTGCACTTTAAATGTGCTATGGATGTAGAGAAATCAGGGAACAGAGCCCGGTTACTTACAGAAGGGCTTATTAGCACTGTGGCAATACATCTGTACAGCTCCTTGAGCAAACTCACTTCTTGCACAAAATGTCACCTGGTTTGTATTTGTCTGGTCCTGTATGCAAGCTAATACATCTCTGGACAAATAATTCTGGAAACCACTCTGCAGACAAACCCAGGCCTGTGCAAGGCAGTGCAGGCTAAGAGCTGCCTCTGGCTCCAAGCTGAGCATGTGCATCCGTGGGAGGACGTGTACTGTGCTGCCCAGTGTGACCTGCACCTGTAGTTCATTGGAGAGATTTTCCTCTTACTCAACGTATTCAGACCCCCTCTTTGTTCATAAAGAAGTAACTTCATTCAACAAATTTCAATTTTTGAGGAAACAAAACTTTCGGTTTGCTTGTTTTCTCTTCTTACCCATTAGTTCTTCCAAAAACCAAACTTTGTTTTGGGAAAAAGATATTTCAAGTAGGAAAAACCTCAGATCATATCGAGTTTCAATCTGTTTTCCTCAACTTTATATATGTTTCGGAACTGATTTTAAGTCACTGGAAAAATCTCCTATTGACTTCAGTAAATGAAATAAAATAGATGTAGATCATTTCATCATGACCTGGAAGTGAATAAGTACTGCTTCCAGCTATGATTGATCAGGAATGTCACTTGTTAAAGGCATGTGCTGCATTACGCACATTAACTGGAAAGAACTCTGACCTTGGCACCAGTTATTGCAGTAGCATCAGGAACTGATGAGGACAGCGGGATATGTGCGAAGACTGACTTTTCTTCTGAGGACAATTCAGGTCTCCCCTTACTCACAGAAGACTCATATGCCTCAGATTGCTTCCAGTGTTTGTTAGCTAATTTCACAAACTCCAATGTGTGTGTCTAGTGAGGACATTGACAGACAGCGCTGGGTTACGTTCAGGACACTGCAGCGGTTTCTTCTTTACCCTGCAGTTGCTGCCTTGCAGTGGAAACAGGGAAAGCTGAACATACGCTGCAGGCTACAGCCTGGGCTCCTGGACCTGGGAGCAGGAACCATTTCTCTCATCCTACATTAGGCCAGTGCTGATTGTGTGTTAATTCCTCAAAGGTACTGGACTGCTCTTCTACTGTGAGCTCCTCTATTAGAGAAGGTCACCATCCAGGGGTATCAGCTCAATTCTTGGCAGAGTGCTCTCTAAACTGGACCCATGAAGCAGCCAGAGCTTTTAAAAATGAGTGAGGGTTCTTCAGATTTATCATTTGACATATTCATTTAGTTCAGAGAGCAGCCAGAAGGGTATATAATTTCAGATGCATGAGACTGTCTGGAGCATGTCCCTCCAGGGAACTGCAACAGGTTAAATGGTACCTGCAACCAGTAAACTGAAATGAGACTCCAAAAACATCACTGTTTGATTGTGTACCCTTAATTTCTGTAATTTACATATGTTTACATATATATATATTTATATGTACACATATGCACTTCTGTATTGCATATATTCTATCCATAACTTTTATAAAATTAAGTAATGGTATAGTTTTAGATGTTTTTTCACCTAGAGCCATGTAGCATGAAACAGTGTTATAACTAATTACAGCACTGAACACAAAAGGCAAGTAGACTTTATTTTGATTCAGGTCAGCTGCAGTATTTTTTAATATTTAGTTAAGTCTAAGGTCAAAATGTATCCAAATGGCCTCTGGGTGAAGCTGAACTGATAACTTCTTGTTTCAGTTTTTTGCCTAGGTGAGTAAATAGGACGCAGACTACTGGAAGGCTGTACAGAGAAAAGCTCATTATCTGTTGTTGTCAGTCATGCTGCTCTGTTTATAAAAGAATCCTAGGCCCCAGTCCTTACTGCTCTGCATCTTGTGTGATTGATTTTATATCAGTGATAAATAGACTTGACACACTATTAAATCATTATAGTAGAATATTACATTTAATTGTGGTGTAGAGTATAATTTTGAAAGACGGACCTTTAAGTAGAATCATTACATCCTTTCACTTATTTAAAAATAAAATTTTGTATAAAATATAGTTTTTTACAAACTGTTGAACAAAAATGTGCAAAAATGTACTTTTGTAAATTCTACCTCAGCCTTAAGTATCTGCTGGCAAAATTGATGGGCAGAGAGCTTTTTGTTTCATTAGCTTTGAATTCTACCCTACAGAAGGAATCTTCTTTCATCAATATTTCTGTAGCCTTTGGCTGTGATCTTATCTCTCTTTCCATCCTGCATAGTAGTGTTGTCCTTGGCACTGTGGTATGTGATCATAATAAAAGAAACCATTTCTGCTATTCTAATTCATGCTGGTAGTACCCATCATTCCTTGTAGTCTCTCCATGTGTAATTGTTTACCAGATACCAGTTTAACAACATTAAGGCTTGCAGAGTCAAGCACCCAAATATTTACAGGAAAAAAATAGGCTCAAGACCAATCCAGCCATCACTCTGCCTCTTTCTATGCAATATTTATGAAGGCTTTTAATTAGATGAAAATTTAGTCGCTTTCTTAGCTCCTTGCCCTCCCCATATATGTTCAGTCTAAAAAGACGATCATTATTCTTAAAATGCCTCTTGCAATAAATATGTACTGAAATATTCACTATGCTTGCACCTTCTTTTTTTATTAATAGTAGTCTAAGTACTATTAATAGAAAGTAATAAGTACCTTAACAGTAGCCTAGTTTTCTGACCGACTTTTCATTGAAGTAGGTATTGTTGATTATAGCAGGGAATCAATAGACCCACTGCCACCAGCAGAATTTAACTAAGGAAAGCCATTATAAGAGCAAAATAAAAAAAATTGTCCTCAGTTCCTTTAACATTAAGGATACTTTTTCCATCCTAGTGGAATATGCTGCTGCAATAAAAGGAATAGTTTAGATATTTCCCATCACACACACTATATTGTTAGTTGTCAGTTGTCTTGGTTAATGAAATAGGTTATCTCTAGAAGCTTGGAAGCAGGTAGGATGAACAATGGATTTGGCATTTAGTCACATTTTCTTTTGCTGATTCTTTTTTGGGACTTCATAAGCACTTGAGTTAAATGCTCTTGTATTTTACTGCGAGCATCGAGGGACTATAACATGTCTAGGTAGATAGTCAGATGTTTAGCAAAGTAAATTTTCGGAAGAAACCAATTGCCTCATCTCAACTTTATAAAGATCTGTTTATTCTGACATTTGAGTAATGATCTGTTTTTCTTAAAAAATAGGGTAACGCATTTTCATCCAGAGAGACTTAAAATCTATAATGTCCCACTTGTAGTGAATTATTTTTGCACCTGAATGATGGTAGATGGCAAAACGAAGTACACCTAGGTTTTAAGCATTGCCTGTAGCCCGTAGATGAAACTGTCTCTGATGATTTTTAACGATCTGTTGTAAATGATGCACACCTTAGTTATTAATATATATACACTTCAGTGCCCTTTCACCTCTTGAAAAAATCTTCAGTGAATGGAAACTGGCTTTAGATTTCCTAAATACATAAATTAATACCAGCAAAAGTGTGTGTGCTTTGATAAATTCAGGATTCCATCTGGATAATGATAAGAGGTCTTAGTCTGTTCGGTAGGGATTTAACTAAACATTATGCAAATATTTATCTCAGATGGTGGCTGGAAATCTTATGCATTTATTCCCACAGTTGTATTTAAACTACTGTGGTTATTTTACAACGTGATCAAGAGAAAGCAGAGAAGTGCAAGGATGTTACCTAAATTTGTTATACAGAAAATGTAATACAGAATAATCCTTGAAAACAGTTGGATGTAAAATTCAAAAGCCTTGCCTAAGATTAGGAAACTGTAAATGTTTTGAAATTCATGAATTTCCAGCTAAGGTGTTCTGTAATTTGAAAACAAACAGCAGTACCAGTATAGTAATCAAAATAACTTAAGCTAAACAAAATGCTTACTGGGTACACAAAAGACAAACACGTTTGCTGTGCTATTTACAACAATGTCTTTGATTTTTTTTGAATCAGGCCTCAAATTACTCTAGCAAATAAAGGGCCTGTTTCCTACCTGTAGTTGCATTTGAATAGTAGTCAACCTCCAACTCTAACTCTGGAATGTTTACCATCATAAAATAATCCCTGAAATTGGAAAATTTACACATATAAACGTAAAGCCAAGCAATATAGGCTGTAGAGTGAAGAACATAGAATAGATAAACACTTCTTAATGATGCCATGTGCTACTGACTGTGTGATAAACCGAGGTTAGGTGTTGCCTTTCTTAGTTTTGCAGTGTCTAATTAACTATGAAATGTGAAGGACGTACAGAATTTTAGATTAATGTATCCAAAGTCTAAAACACTGCATGAGTGTGCTTTGTTTACACGATGCAGCCCCTATTCAAGAAGACCATGGGATCAGTTCTGTAGATATAACAGAAATTATAATCTGTCTTGTGAAAGGTTTGGTCAAGATCAAGTAATGGTGGAGTCCGGGACTTTCCTGAGTGTGCTCCTGTGCACTGCCACATGACTATGCACTTCCCTGGTTTGCAGTTATGAAACAAGTACTTCTGTAATTTATGACATTTACTTATCTGGATTACCTATTCAGATGTCTTAGAAAGCTTTTAGGTCAGTCTGCAAAATAAAAAGTACCATCAACTATAGTATTTTAATTAAGAACTTTCAAATTTTTTAAAAGTTCATATTCAATGAATAACCAAAAGCTAGGAGGACTTGATTATATCACATTAACTGTAGATATTTGTATTTTCCACTTGTATTTCCAAAGGAAAAAATTAAAGGTGGGATTCTTTTTCTGGTTTCTTCACTTCTTTTTTTATTTTTTGTATGTTCCACAACATCTGACTAGAAATCTACAGAAAATCACTATAATATGCAACAAAAACCCAGGACAATGTGATGGAATTATTCAGACAGTTACTAATTTTGATGGGTTCCCCTGTGATTTGATATCTGTCTTGGATCCCTCCGTGATAGACTTGAAAAATATTTGCTTGTAACACTGCAGTTTATCGGTATGGGCTCTTTACTATTAATATTACATATTATTATACAGAATATTCTGTTTAATACTAAACTCTACTAGCAACCTCCAGCTGCTTAGTTCTCCTTTCTGTACAAACTGCTGTTTATTCCTCCCTTTTCTCTACACGACCTTACTTCCCTTGCAGTTCTTATGCCAGTGTTTATCTTCTGCACAGTACCTTATTATCTCCCAAGAGCCATAATATCAGATCTCTCTTTGTATTACAGAGAGATTGGATTGACTCCATTTCCATCATGAAAATCTGGTTATCTCATTTAAAAAAAATTACTTCTACCACTAGAAGATTGGCAAATCCATGTAGTATTTTAATCCATTTTCCACTTACTCTTATGCTTTTATTCTTTTTTCTTATAAAGATTTGCAAATCGTTTTGATGAAAGTAATATAATTAGCCTGGTCTCATTTTCCTCTTCTAGTGTAGGTGATAGTAACATCTCAACATCAAGTGTGTACAAACTTTTGAGCCACCTCTCTGTGAGATAGCTCAAAAGATTAAATTGTGAGTGTGGTATGGAGATACTCCAGTGAGCCCTGGGAGCAGCCTCGCCGGCTACACACAGTATGCACCAGAGATGGCTAAACTGTGGATTTTCATTATAAGATGTTTTATAATAGTGCTTTCCTTTGCTCTCTGCAATAACAGTTTTAGTCACAGAAGTTAATTAGTCATAAAATGCCATCTATCATTTGATAGCTTTAATACAAATATTTCTTTGCAAACTTGGCATTTCACATGCTTTTCTATTTCTTTTCTAATGTACAGTGTAACTGAAACTGAGTTCTGTAAGTTTTGCCTGCATTTCCAATGAAGAATTTTCACTATCCTTGCACACCTTCTCTTTGCATATTCTGTGTTTTCTCTAAAGTCTATGAGAATCTATGCTATCTTGTTTATTAAAAAGTGACTTCTGCAGATGAAGGACAGGTTTAACCCATCATCAATTGCCTGAGCTATTCATTGACCATTCTTTTGCCCTCTTTTTATTAAATTAAACTAGTAAATATGTGAGTCAAAGGATGGTTTGAACATTCTGTTCTTTTTTTGAAATCAAGGAATATCATCTCCTATTGTCTGTCAGGCCTACAAGTTTTTTCTCGTTTTGTCCAATTGACCTCTTCCAGTTTGCATTATCTAAGCTGAACAAGAGCATCGTTTAAACTCCATGAGCTAAAGCACTGAGAGAATTATGTCACTGTTCTCTTTTCTAACAATGCTGTATGAGGATATTTTAACAAAACGTGAAAAGTGGTCACAAGGCATTTTAGTCTTGAATTTTTATCTGCTGCCAGTCTCCCGCATGTATGACAAGGTGAATACTGCGTGCATGGTATTTGTTGCTAGAAGCATCAGCCCAAAACCACATCCGTTTGGCTGGTAAGGATGAGAACATTTAAACTAATAAAATACTGAAAACCAGAGAGACTAAAAGATTTTTTTATAGACTGACCAAATGGGAAGACATAGTGTTAGTACATTTTTCTATGTTTTTGATAAAGTTAAAAAGTTATTTCTACTGTGACTTATTTGTATTTTTGGCTAAACTCTAAGTGGAAAACTATATTTGAAGACAGAAAAAATATTAGCCCATTTTACTTACTGCATTTACCTTACAAAATAGGATATCTATTTATTTATATATGCAGAGTTTTCTTTTTCCAGGTTATGGAGAATTGTAAGGATCAGAGTGAGGCTACATGAGTTTTAATGTGTAATGTAAGCTGCAATCTTGGTTGTACTTTGAAATGCACATACAGTAGATGTTTGTGCTTTCTGTATTGAAACTACTTCTCAGTACAAAGGACTTCAGTGTTACAGGTCAAGATCAGAATGTAGGAACAAGGAAACAATTCAGGTCCTCATTTGATGAAGAAATGGAATTGTTTCTT
Organism: Cariama cristata; assembly: GCF_000690535.1. Classification (NCBI taxonomy): domain Eukaryota; kingdom Metazoa; phylum Chordata; class Aves; order Cariamiformes; family Cariamidae; genus Cariama; species Cariama cristata. The sequence goes on from NW_009630201.1 coordinate 11,857, forward strand.
TTTAGCTTGACACTAGACTTTTTCCTTTAAATCTTCACAAATACAATTTTCAGTGTCAGTATAACCAGTCTGTAATATTATATTGATGCTAATTTATAAAAGTACTTAGTGTGGGCTTATTTTAAATGCAATGTATAATTTTGTGGGAAACCTTTTAGTGGGTCTATAAATTGACATCTCCTGTAATTAGCAGCTCAGAAACAATAGTTTTCAATCAATCAGTGAAAAAACCCTCCTGTAGTACACATACAGTTCTCCAGAGAATCACTGTGCTTCATAATTCAAACATGCACTTTTCCCTTGTGAGTCATAATAGAACAGCGACCATTTGAAGCCCTTTAAAATGACAAAATAAAAGGAGTTCAACACAGAAAAGAAAAAACTGCCAGTTAAAAGCTGGAAACAATTTCAAAATGATGCTTTTTCCATGCAATAAATACTCAAACTTCAGCTTAGACCTTTCTATTAAGCAGATGCTGTTAACGGCATGGCTTGCTACTTCTCTGTAAAAGAATCTGTGCACTTAGAACAAGTTCTGTACCTTTTAACTACGATAAGTGCATTATTGGGAAAAGATGGCAGAATTCATCATGTCCAAAAACGTTGCCCTACATTTATGTAACTATTACAGCAGTATTTGCTCCAAAGGCAGTGTTCATGTTTCTTTTCTTGTATTTCTCTGGTAATATGTTTTTCTCCTTTACAGCATTCTTCAGCATGATTTCCACACCTAGTGCCGTTTTCATATTTTTAACATTACCTCTGGAAAACCAGTGGAATATAAGATTAATGAGACTATGGATAATCAGACAAAAAGAGACATTCTTTTTCAGTATCTGACTTTTATGTCTATACTTCAACCTTGGTAAAGACTTTCCCCAGGCACTGTGCAGTAACAGTTAGTTATGGAATAGTTCAAGCAGAAATGACTCTTTTTCATCCCTTCTTAGCATTCAAAAGCCTATGAGTTTAAAAGTTACTAAGATTAGTTCCTATTGCCCAAGGAAGGGGCATACCCAAAACACCAGTATGTGTATAGATGGACTTTCATTACATGTAGTAGTTTTATTTTTTTAATCTGTTTGACAAAGTAAATTTTTTCAAACAGCGGAGTAGAATAGTTAATCTTCGTGTTTCAAGTGAAGGATAGTTTGCTGACAATAATTTCTCCTTATAATACATGCTAACAACTAACTTGAACTTGCAGTATGCAGTCTTGGATGTTGCATAAACAATTTAGGAGCAATTAGATTTCTGTTTATCTTTCCAGGACCAAGGAATATTTTCAAGGTGCTGGATGATCCTACTGTCTTGAAAATCTGGACCAAACCACTTATGAACAATTTCTTCTATAGGCTTTTTTTTATTATTCCAGAAATAATCAGCTGTTAAGGGCACTAGTTGAGAGAGAGGAGGGCTTAGGCTATTCAAGTCAATTAAAAGGCATTTATTATCCTTAGAAGCCTTCTCTAAGTTACATTGTGATGCTCTTTCAACCTTGGTACAGCATGATGACTAACACTGCTCAGGCAAAGGCAGTGAAAAGGAGTGTTAAAACTTCCCTCATGGTAACACCAAAAGAATAAATAGAAAGTCAATGAGGTGAGAAGTAAATATTTATAGATTTGAACTGTTGGCTTGCCTTGGTAGAATTAATTGCACAAATATTGGTGCACAATGATCCACATAAAGCATTAAGATTGTGTCCTTTATCAGGAACAAATAAGGCGAAATCTGCCACAACAGAGGTTTGAACGGGTAATCATGAGTGTTATTCACGTGTCTGTTCATTTAATCTTGGCCTTAGCAACAACATTCTCTACAATTCAACCCAAGGATGTGGGTGAACTGCTGTCATGTCTGATACTTTATATTCCAAAAGTGTTTTGCTTATAATCACAGTGTTAAGAAAACAGACAAACCAGAGCAGTGTCAGCCAGAACTGCACTGAGCTTTGGCCCAATACTCCCAACGCAGCTCGTGCGTACTCTGGTCTGAAGGCATTGTTGGGCCTGATTTAAACTGAGTGATCCGAACCATCTATTGGGTTCGGGTTTGTTTATTTTTCCCGCTTATGCTATTAACCAATGTATTTCTCTTTATGACGATATACTAAGTTTTCTTACAATATTTTCTGATTCTGTTTGTGATGGCTTATGTGAAAGAAAATACAGCCTAGAATCATATATGTATTTTTGTTGCTGAAAATAAAAAGGGTGTCCCTGCAGGTTCACAACATTTTATCAGACTTCTCATTAATTTTTCCGGTGTGAATACTTGCATTAAGAGTGTTTAACTAGCTATTTATGCACTTTTTCATGTAGTAGTTGCTCTAATCCATCTTACATTAACTGAGATTGGTGAAATAGCTTGAAGGTTTGATCACTGATAATTATTTTAAATAAATATTTGTGCACATAGTTTTATTGGAAATGCTACAATTCTTGGGGAAGTGATTTAATGATATTACATTGTAAATAGATTTTTTTTTTTGCTAGGATGAAGTATTACGAGTATTTTTTGTTATTTATACCTTTGAATATGATCAGATGAAATATTGATTTCATGAAAATATTTATTTCTCTTCTAGTGAAAGAAAAAATTATAAGGAACTAGCTGCAGGGCATTCAAAATATATGTAAGAAAAATTGATTAGCAAGTTCAAAATAGAATAGTGAAGTGAATCTTTGAATGTCTGAATGAAGCTGTGGTCAGAATCTCCGGACATAGCGGGGAGGATCTAGAACCATGGCACTAAACTATGCCAGGACTGCTTACTGGCTGCCAGTTTTCAGCACTTTATTCCACGGCTCAGGACACTCTGGTTGTTCCTAAAAGCCCAGCCACAGCACAGAAGAATCCTATGATTTTCTCAAAGTTTCTGGTAATCACAACTATATAGAAAAAAGGGAAATGCAAATGCTAAAGACCCCAAAACCCAGAAGACCGACAATAACTATTCTTTTTATGTAGATCACAATTTAGACTCTTGTGAATTTGATGTGCTGACTTTTTACCTCAACAGTTTATGGTAACATGGCTCACGAGATCGCACACTCAACTAACCTGAGCAGGATTTTTTAGCAGTGAGAAAAAAGGATTAATAGTCTGACTTTTAATAGCTTTATTCATTTACTGCAGGACTCTATAACTAGATACACATTTTGAAACAGGAGGATCTATGTCGCAAAATTAAACTTTCTCTTCTGTTTGCAAGCGTCTCTATGGAGGACACTGCTAACAAGAAACTTATTTAAAACAATTCTTGGGAGTAACTAAGTCTGATTTCTTTTTCTTAAATCCTCATTTTAGAGCACCTATTTTTTATTGTATGCTAGACAAACCTTCTCTAACAGTACCCTTCATTTTCCTTTCAGTTAATTGAAGAGGAAAATATAATACATGAGGGCATATGTTCCACAGAGTTCTCTAGAATAGCAAACTACTGTAGTTTGTAGAAGTATCAAGCTGCTCTGAGTTTTGCAGAGTATCTTGGGGGTAATAGTTGTGCTGACCACCAGGATAAGGAGGCTAATATATATTATACTGTCATGATGTCATGTGTTCAGAGTACATTGTATAGGATTTCTTTATTTTGGTTGCTGTTCCTCCTGCATACTTTGAAGCTTATTTGGTCATTTATTTATTAATCTTTAATTTTGGTGGGTTTTTTCTTAAAGAATAATAAAGAAGGCAGGACTCTGTGTCCTCACTGCACTGACAGCATAGCTAGAGGTCTGCCAGAGGAATCAATTATGATTTGGAAAATGGCAAGCCCTGGGTCCCTGCCAATCTGCAAACAGACTGGGCAGTTTGCTGTTTCTGACAACATGTGTGCAATTTTAAATGACCAAAAATATGTTTTTTTTCTCGGCTTCTTTTGCAACAGCGGGTGACATGTTGACATTAGAAATAGCAAGCAATAAAATGCCTTATGATTGTGCTCTGGAGTACTAGCCAAATTCTTGATTGCCAGTGATAAAAAGATCCATTATGTAAGATTTGTATGTTTGCACCAATGCTTCCATATTATACTATTTTTTGATAAACTATTTTGGTAAGGTGATATTTTGATATAAATATCACATGTCTATATTTTTTCTCCTGTCACTTTCGGAAAGTATTTATGACATGTATATCAATAGTGGGACAGTATTTTCAATTAGGGCAACAATTTATGCAAAACAAAATTTCTACCTCTGTACAACTGGATAATTCTGTATTTAGATATGCAAGATTTCAAAAACTTCTGTCTCAAGCCACTGTGTTTGGTTTTTTTTTTTTTAATTTTTATTTTTGCCCAGTAGGCAAGATAAACAGTTGGTTAAGAATTTCTCTGCTTGGGATATAAACGCAGCAAAATAATCAGAAGTCCAGGAAGTGCATTCAGCCTGAAGACTCGGTTAAACTCATTTAATGAAGTAGCTGACACCTGTGAAAGAAAGGAAGAAAAAGGCACGTGTGCCTATGTGCTGAGTATTTAAGCTGGAGAAGTAATGGGTCCCAGTCTCAAACTTCCCTAAAGTACAATTGCAATTGTACGCGGTACCACCTAGCATAGCTGTCAGGAGTAGTGAGCGCAGCCCAGGCTGGTGAATCTGAACCAGTGTCAGAATTCCTGACAGGTTTCCATAGGTCATGCTGGGAGTTGGGGCTATGCGCTATGGAGGCCTGGGATGCTGGAAATCGATGTTCTGTAACCTATGCTTTAGCAACCAGCTGAATCTTCAAAGTGAGGGGACACTACACTGAAAAGAATAGGAAACAGGTAAAGTGAATACCTGGACTTCAAAAGCCTAAGAGCGAGTTCCAAAACCACTTTGTAGCAAGTAATTCATGCCTACAAATAGTGTGTGTTACTGTCATTCTTTAGCAAAGGCAGATCTATCACCATCTGCAATTTCACTAGTGCCTGCCAGTAGTTTTATGTACAGTGCACGTATTTTGAGAGTGACTGCTCTTGTGTTTCATCCTTGTAGACTCTTCGTAAACAAAACAAGGGAAAAGTATTGTACTGTGGAATGCTAATCTTTTTTGAGACCAGTGAAGATAATAACTGAGCAAAACAGTTGTTATTTGAGCTCTGAGCAAGTGGGTTTTAAAGAAGATAGTTTGTACCCTTTTAATTATAGAAAGCTGGCATTAAGCAATGACATCTAGGAGCTTGACAAGTTAAAAACATAACAAAATGATCTTAAGACTCAGCAAATACTACTTCATATTGGAGACAGCTTTCCAACTGGCACAGTTTGAGTTTTGTAGCAAATATATAAATGACAGCAATTTTGTTTAAAAAAATTAGTTGTATGAACAGTGATTTCTGATCTTATGGTCTATTAAGTATTCCTCAGCCCTTACCACTTACTTTAAAGGAAATAGCTTCTTAACATGCTATAAATTTACAGATGGAAAATGGTAATAAAACTGCTGATAAAATTCTGGGCTTATAAGCTGAGAAGCTTATAAAACAATGTAGTTAGTCTTACTTGCTTTTAGAGAACTTAATTATTCATTGTATGAATACAATTTTGATGACTAGGAAACTTTGAGTTTGTAGTGTCAATCAAATGATTTTGCTGTGGCCATCCTGAATGCTTTAGTATCTTCTCTTTAAGTATAAAATGAGGTTTGAAAGATCCTCAAGAGTTCATACTCCTGCTTCACAACAGATCAGTTATTCCTCATAGATATCTGTCCTGTCCTTTATCTGGGAAGGCTTTTAGAGCTGTTTAATCAGTTCCACCGCAAAAAAAAAAAAAAAAAAAAGTTCTTCTAATATCTAACCTGGATTCTTAATTCCTCCAACTGATACTTTCAACATGTGTTGCCTTATGTGCCTTTTTTTTGTTGCATGCAAGCGTGACCTAATTCATCAATATTTTTAATAAATATTTCTTTACTGGTTAGAATTGGAGCACAATGTTGGTTCCCCCTGGTAGGTTGCAGATAGATGAATTTTTCTGTACTGTTCATTATCTTTGTTGGTGAATGATTTCATGCATATTAAGTTCTTTTTATTCATAAATGCTTGAGTGTCTAAAGTTATCACAAATTATGTTTCAAACCTTATTAGGAAGTATAGCAGTATATTTTGCAGTCTGTTGGTCTCTGTTGATGGCACTACTGGTTGATTTGCTCTTTCTTTGATCCATGAGGAATTCACGGTGAATCCAAACGGTATAGTTAAGATAATCCTGCCATTTGACCTGAACGTGCATGGTTCAAAAGCCTTTTTTTCCCCCTGTGTATATAAAAAGGTAATATCTTCAAATTAAGTTGTAGTATTAAAGGGTAGTATTTAAAAAAAATCTAGATGATTTGGATGCATAAATTTCACTGTCATCAAATTTTAAATTCTGGAATGTAGCATAGCTGCTTTTTTTCAGCTTAGCTTACCTTCCTAAGGAAAGGGAAATTACGTGTTTTTATTTTCATGCTGCAGCGCAACAAGTGTCCAGCTCAATAAGTACACTGCAGAGTGAAAAGAAATTGGAATTATATTTTATTACAATGAATTGTTGAAAGTGTGGTTTAACCCCAGCCAGCAACTAGGTACCACACAGCTGCTTGCTCACTCCTGCCCCTGTGTCGGTGGGATGAGGAGGAGAATCAGAAAAA
>NW_009630202.1:0-45340 GCF_000690535.1 Cariama cristata
CCCCGGCCCTCTCAGGGTGGCGCTCAGCTTGCGGGGCCCGTTACACCTCCGCGACCAGCCCCTCCGTAGCGGTCTCGTTACGGGCGCTTCAGTTACCTATATGGACGATTTTTTCTCCATATGTGGCATTCTTTCGGATTTAATCGCGCAGTTAAGAGGACACCTTTTAGGAGGAATAAAGCTCTTGTGCTGCAGGGCGTTAGTGTCGGCCGTAGGCTGAAAGGAGACTGGGAGGAAAAACCTGACAGGCTTGGGGGACGCTTCCCGCCGCACAGCCATCCGAAGTGGTTCACAAGAAAAGGTAAAATGTAGAAATAGAGGGTGAGCCTTTCAGCTTTTTTCAGACTTGCTCGGGCACAGCCCAGTTTCTGCGGCTTTCTGTAGTACTTGCAGTAAGTTCCAAACACATTTCCTGGAGTACACCTGATTGCCTAGGAGCTTGCTTCGGCGATGTTAGAGAGCCTTTCGAAAACAGAATGAAGTAGCTTCTAGTAAGCCTGGGAGGAAAAAAGGAAGACCTCATCCACACAGATCCTAATCTTCTTAACTTGCATGGTGTGCTGGTATTTAACAGAAATAGGAAAGCTTGTAGTCAGTGAATGGGAGAAGATGGGATGAGGTGAGGGACTGTTCAACTTGGTTTTGAGTAAATCCAAATGATTGAGAAAGCTGATGTTTATGAAAAAAGAATCTTCTGAATGAACTGGCGTGCTTCCCAAAACCCAGAAGCTACCAGACATAAGCTGCTATGAAATGTAGTATTTAGTAATAGCACATACTCCAGGTTTCTAAATAAAGCTTTGCGAGGTGAATGCTGAGAAGAAAGTAAAAATACAGATGGAGCTGTCTTTATATTTTGATTTTCAAATTCAGCGAAGTTTCTATCAGCTTTTATTTTGCAAGAGTCCATGGTTCTATAATCATTCACCTGCTGGGGGCATTAGTGTAATTTTGAGAACTGATTTTCAGTTTGGATTGCTTGAACTGAACCACATCTATTCCCGCAGACTGAATTTAGGGTGCAGCAAATACCATCTCACGTCTTCCCTGACAACAGAGTAGTTAGCTCAGCTTTTTGTAAATATGTTGAGGTGTGTTAGCGCAAGACCATCATCACTTTCTAACCGAATTAGCAGGAGCAAGTTTGAATGCAGCATTTTTAAGGGATAAACTGAAAGGATCTTAATTTTTAAGAAAAATGGGCATTTGAAATTCTGTGACTTAAAATAGCTATAGTAGGTTATCGAGTGTTTTGAAGGGGGGAAAATTACTTTAAAGATACTTTGCTATTTCTGTAAATAAAAATCCTATGTAATAAACTAGATCCAATTAGCTGACATATTTTTCCTGCTAAGATTTTTTTTTTTTTTTTTTGGCTAGTGGTGTATTTTGAGAAATCCAGTCACTAACAGACTATCGATTCTTTTCCAGTCTATATGGAATATCTGATTTATATTCTTTAAAATGTTTTAGAAAAGTTAGACTTCTAGTTAGAAGTTTACAGGAAAATGAAGCGTTCATTATTTCAGTTCAGAGATCAGTCGTTGCCACAGACTTCTTAAAAATTCAATAGCCTCTGTGGAAAGAAGCATTGAGCGTGACAAGGATTTGACTCTTGTTCTCTTTGCAGTATAGCCCAGACAGCGTGGCTGGAGCAGACGGAGACATTGACCCCACTGAAATCGCCTTCCCAGGATGTTCTTGTCGTACCAGCTCCTGTGTGGTTCACACGTGCTCGTGTCTTTGCCGTGGTGAAAATTACAACAGTTTGTGCCTCAGGCCTACAGCCGAAGAGGAGGAGTACGCCAGGCCCATTTTTGAGTGCAATGCCATGTGCCAGTGTGGTGAATCCTGTCAAAACAGGGTTGTTCAGAGGGGTTTGCAATTCAGACTTGAGGTGTTCAAGACTGAGAAGAAAGGGTGGGGTCTTCGCACTCTGGAATTCATAGCTAAAGGAAGATTTGTTTGTGAATATGCTGGTGAAGTTTTAGGCTTTAATGAGGCACGTAGAAGAATTCAGGCCCAGACATCAAAGGATTCGAACTATATTATAGCGGTGAGGGAGCACCTCCATAACGGTCAGATAATGGAGACATTTGTTGACCCTACATACATTGGTAACGTAGGCAGATTCCTGAATCATTCTTGTGAACCAAATTTATTTATGGTGCCAGTTCGAGTTGACTCAATGGTGCCTAAACTGGCACTTTTTGCAGCCACTGATATTTCTGCTGGAGAGGAACTTTCCTATGATTATTCTGGAAGATTTCGTAATTTACCAGTAACTAACAGAGAACAAAAATCTTTAGAGGAAGGTAACAGATTGAGAAAACCTTGCTACTGTGGTTCCCGCACATGTGCTTCCTTCTTACCTTGGGACAGCTCCCTCTTTTCCAAACCAGAGACTTGTTCAGGGAGCTCTCTGTAGCTTTTCGGTTCCTAGGCACACTGAAAAAATATCATTTTCCCTAGAGGTGAAATAAAACTTTGATTGTGTATTCCACCAAGGAGCATGCGTGGGTTTGAGTAACAGCTAAAAGACAAGATTTTGAGAATAGCTTCATCTAGGGACTGTTTTCAGGGTGGACGGTATGAAGGAGCGCCAGCGCTTCAAGATGTTCCAAAATCAGTTACTGAGCCAGGCCTGGTGGTTTTTTTTTCTTTTGTTTTCTTCTGAGAGCTTGCTGTATGTTAAAGCACCTCTCAATTCGTACCCTTCAGAAAAAATGAACAGTAACGTTGGCACACAGAAAGGGCATGTGATAACAATGAGAAATGTCAGTGAAAATTTCACAAGAGAATGAGACCAAGGAATGTTGACATTTGCAAGAAGAGCATTAGGTTTCTTAAATCCCATTAAAATAAATTATTTTTTTTTTAATAACTTGCTATAAATTTTTTTGTTCCACAAAACGTAACTAGTTATTATTGATGTAAAAAACTTGCCCAGAAAGATTAGCTTGAATGCTTTGTTCACCCCCAGCCTTCCATCTTCAGTCACATCTAGCTGCATGCCAAGACCTGGTTGTAAGCGGCTACTTCAGTTTCGTTACCATTTAGGTTCTGTGTAAATGGCGCAGTACTGCAGGCCCTGAGAAGTACGATTGTCCCGTCTTTTTAAATCGCATCTATCTTGGGGCTCATGTAATACAATGTCTGCAATAATAGGAAGCGGCACGTCCATGTGCCTTTCCAGCACCATTACTACACACTCGGGAAGCAAACTCAGAGTCTGCAGTCTAGGGCAGTATGATGCTGCTGTTCTGACCTCTGAAATGGATTAAAGGAGGAAATAGAAGAGTACACCTGAACAAAAACAAATTTCATTGTCTACGTTGTTGAACAGCTGGCAGATATGTGAGTGTTCCTTTCAGTTACTGAGTTGTTTTCACTGTTCCTACAGAGCCGGTACTGAGCGAGGCCCGTCCTTTCCCAGCAGAGGGAGAAGGTCATTGCCTCTGCTTTGCACCATTCCCGTACAGGCCTAACGCGTACACTGCTTTACCAAGCATCTCCTTACACCAGGGATACACGAGAGTGCCTGCCAGGTGGGGTACGTTCTGCGTCTGCACCTTGCTTCACTTCCTTTCTAGAAAGATCAAATTAAGGAAGCTTCCAACAGGCTTGTTTTGAACTCCCCCCAACTTTGATATACAAGTTGCGATGCTGCTTTTTCCAGTCACGCTGCAGCGTGCCAGCAGTGGCACAAACCCCGGGTTTATGTGCCCCGTACAGTTTGATCTTTAACCGTATTCATAACCTTTGACATAACAGACACACACAAGGTAGCGCGTCTCTGGGGGAGCAGCTGTTCTCCAAGCCTTTGGAAACTTTTTAATAAAAAAGACAACTTTGATTTGGAGCTGAAAGATTAACCTGATACTGAGGAGGGATAAAGGACAGTTTGCTGCTTTTATTTTGCTATTTGCTAAACAAAATCTGACTTTGTGTTAACCCATACTTCCTTGATAAACTTCAGCATTTGCCTCTCGCCATTCAATGTATGCCTTCATGCTTCTGCTATGAACTGTTGAGCTTTATGTATGGCTGTCGTTTTAGTTTAAGATGAATATTACCGCGTGATACTTCCTTGGGTTAATGACTAAGTGTCACTTCTGTTGGTACAGAAAGCTTCCAAAGGATTTCAGCTGCTGGTCAAAAGTAGTTTACAAGCTGAGTGGCCATTAACTTTATTTCTTGTGTGATGAAGGGCACCTGTTTCTACAAAAGCGCTCCAGGTCCTGTAAGGTGGAGCGCGCACTGCGGTAGATACTCAGGTTGCAAGTTCCCTTGTCCTAATTAGAGGCTTATCTGGTTTTCTTCTCCCCAAGGGCATTGCGCCAGGCACCTGGCCGCCTTCAGCCTGCAGGATGGGAGGGTGGGGAGTGGATGATCCAATCTACTTCCCCTTTCCCCCGGGAAAAGTTTCAGGACTAGTTTTATACCGTCTGTGTTCCTACTCCTCAAGATGAGATAGGTTTTCAAGATGACGGCACAGTTTGTTAGCTTCCTGTTATGAATATGTACTTGGCATGATTTTGAGTAGTTAAGGAAGCGTAGATCCCAAAACAATAGCCCCAAAACACAACCCCCCAAACACCATTAGCAGTATCGAGTCCTTGCATCACCAGCCGCCTTACACCCGAGAACACAGCCGCGGCTTCTGTCTCTGTGTAACCCTCCGCTCTCGGTCCCAGCCAGCCGATGCTGCTTCTAGCCGGTGAACCCCGTATCGGTTACCTGGGTAGAACAAACTTCCACAGCACAGACCAACAAGGGAGCGTTGTAGCGTTGAAAACAGCCAGCCACCTTAAAGGCCTTGCAAGAACATGAAATAATACGTTGTCATTGAGTTGAAAACCATCATGGCAATTGTTAACGGCCTTTTTCCATACAGCATCTGCATGATACCTTGCTATGCCTGGGGGGGTGGAGCAAAATCCTACTGAAAAGGAAAAAAAATAAAATCACATAGACCCTTGTTTGGACCTGATGAATTTCTGCTCATTTTTTCCTTCGGGTTCCTTTCAGCTTCGTGGAGTCCCAGTCTGCCACTTTGCAGTTCAGGGCGCTCGTTCACAACGAATCCACTCAGACAGCTCAAAAGACGGCGAGCTCCGTGTAACCCTCCCTCTTCTCTACTCTCAAACTGCAGCAATGAGTATCCCTATTTCAGTATTCGCTACTCACTCAAGCTTGGAGATTGACTTTCCCATTGAAATCTGATCAGTTTAATTCAAGGATGTTTAATGGAACATCTTGTACTACAACACAGTAAGTTACCCAAACAAAAGCAGAAGAAAGGGGACACGTTCCACTGTCTCCGCCGAACGGAGAGACTTTCCTCCACGTGCCACCCACAGCACAGTGAGTACTGACTGACATACCGGATGGTGTGGCATTGCGAAGCTCTTCACTTGAAATTGTAAGAATTTTCCGATATAACAAATTGTGTCTTTTTTTTCCAAGGATTTTTTTTCCAGAATAAAGCCCCAAAACAACTCTCGGCAAAATCTTTTATAAGGTATATTCCTTGTGGCAGGGACATGCCTTTTAGAAAGACAGACATAAAGATTTCCCTATTACTCTCGGTAAAATAGATGTTTTTAACACATAGATTTTGATTAAACACTTATTGCTGGTAAGGCAGTCTTTACTACACAAAGTATTTACCACAGCTTTTATCACACTTATGTGAGTGCCAAGTCATTGTGGTATATTCTAGAATAATTTTTTTTCTCCTGCTCGGTAGCATTCCCTTTACCCCCCACCAGAGGCTGGCAGCAAAGGGCTCCCCAGACGCTCTCCGACACCATTCCAACATGAAACACAAAGTGTCGAAGGAGCTGGCAAGCGATGGATTTGTATTAACCCCAGCTTGGATTAAACCCAAACCCAGTTTCCCCTACAGAAAAGATGATGCTGGGAAGGACTGGTGGCGTCACTGCAAATGTGTTTGTTCATCCACTACATTTTTCACTGTTGGGTCTCACAGGAGCTGAGAAGACGCCGAGCTCAGTCCCTGTTTCGCAGGCAGTGGGCAGCACCGCAGCCGACTGCGACGCGTTTGGAAGGAGCTGTTCCGGTGTGGAGCTTATGGCACAGGCGGTCTTGTGTTCGGTCTCCACTTACAGCAATTGCCCGGCACAGAAATACGACCAGATACCGTGTCCTAGAAGGAGCGACAGTGCAAAACGCTTTGTGAAAGGCCTGAAGTACATTCAGATCCCCAAATGAGGTAGCGCTCATTGTTCCGATTTCCCATCCTCCTTGCTAAAATCCCTCTCCTTTTAAAGGGGGATTTTTTTTTTATTTTTTTTTTTAAACAGAACAGTTTCAAAATTTACCTTATTAGGCCTTAGGGCTCACATCTGCCATCTTTTCACTTTAATGACCTTTTATTCAAGTGAAATAATTTGTTAGCTTCAGTTTCTAATTATGCCATTTTTGCAATTTGCAAGTCCCCAGAATAAGCCTACACCGTGTCCAAGAAACCGCCAGTGGTTTTCCATAAATAAAAGTCTTCAGCATAAATAAGTGCTTGAAATTTTATTCAAATATCTACAACATTTCTAATCACCATCACCCTGAGGATTATCATGCCTCAGTTGCAGAATAAAGGCACTTTGTAAAGAGGAGCAAGGTGTCTCGCCAGAAAAAGCACATTTCTGGACCCGATTTTCACTGTAACAGGAATGTAACAAAAGGGCTGCACCAACTGCCCCTGTGCATACCTGTCTGTCTACCAGTCCTCACCCTTAACTCCTTCAATTTTTTTTTTAAAGCTGTCTAGAGTTTAACTGCTTCAAATTTCTTTTAAAGCTGTCTAGAAGTTTATCAAGTCCTTGTTTACCAGATTTGAATGTAGAAATTCAAACTGCATATAAATAAAACTATTTAATAAAGATATTTTCTAAAGGAGCTATTAATTAACCTTTTAAAACACAATCGGTATGTTTCTGCTCAGTTTTGTGCTCCAGAATACTCTCACTAAAACCAACAGAATTCACCGATAAAACATTTGGTCAGGAGAAAAGTCCAGGCCAGGTTCCCCAAAGATAAATACAGGAAGGTTCTTCAAGCAACATTGAGTAGTGTTGGATTTTTCTTTTCTCCCAGCAGGATGTTCAAGCACTAGATTTTTCTACTCTGTGTCATCAGCAAGTGACACTCCACGTCTCTCTTCAGCCTTCGGCGAAATTCCCGTCTCTCTGTGACAGCCCTCTTGGTCACCGTAGCTCCGGCAAGGTGTCTGCTGCGCAGCGGAATCCCAGATTAGAAGCAGAGCTGTCAGGAGTGTTCTGGCTACGGGCCGCACAGCGATACCTGTAGCAGTAAGACTGCAGAATAAGAGGGGAAAGAGAACTTCAGAACATATCACAGCTTGTGCTTCCTTTGGCAGGAGTTTGTTCGATTAATACAGCAAAACATTTCAAGGGCTGTTGGAAAGATCAGTGAACTGACACAGATCTACGTCACCATGCTAGAAATAAGGGCAATCCCACTGCATACAGAGACCAGTTGCGGATGATACAAAAGGTAGCTGGAACGGCAAAGTGTCCGATAACACACACGTGTGGACTAATAATATATCCTGCTCCGGGAAAAAGCTAAAATGGCGGTTCTGCTTCTCCTCTCCTCAGAGGAAGAGAGAGCATCCCAGTGCCTCGGTCTGTGCATCAGTCTACCATGGGGCGACTGGAGATGGTCAGGTACTGGCGCCTGTCAAAAAACATTTCACTGAATGATATGCAACAAGAAGAAAGGAATAACTGGAGGCAAACTCCTTGCCAGTATTCCTATGGCTAGCGTTTCAGGGGTATTTATAATCAAGATACAATCTGGACTGGTGGGTATAAAGACATACACATTTAAAGTTAAGCCACTGATAAAAATGATTCAACTGCATCTCTGATATTCCTAGTAGACAACTTGGAACACTGTCCTCTTCCAGAACAGGCTGCAATCGCACAGCGGCTGCCTCTCAAAAGACGAAAGGAGGAACTATCACGGCCATTTCCTTTCTCTAAGTGAGAAAGGAGCACAAGACGATTTCACAGGACTTGTCCTCACACCCACCAGATACACCCATTCGATGCCACTGGTACGTGTTGGTGGGAAACACCTCTGCACTTTCATTCCCAGCGTTGTTTGTCTTGTGCTTGTAGGATTTGGTATTTCTGTGATAGACCAATTTAGATCAAAAACGTCATCTTAAAAGATTCAGAAAAGGACTGCTGTAGGGTGCTCTGTACAAGTTACTTTAAGAAAGGCTGTTAACTTATATACAGCCAAATAAAGCTAAACAGGACAAGGTCAGACATCTTTACAGCAAAGTACAGACACTGGTCCATAACATGTTTTGTACGTTCCCTGGCTGTACAGATTTGGCCATGTCTCAGTGCACATTAAGATACTTACACTCCCTGAAAAAAGAAAAACCTGTGCTCGTCACGGTGATACAGATTCTCAGTTATCTGGCATTAGAAGCAGTGGTTTCCAAACCGCAGAACTAACCGGTTTGCTATGTTAAGTTAGACTGGCTGCCCAGAAGCAGTTATCCATTGTGGCAGGGAAGGAGGACAGTCACACTGTAATGTCACTAATAAAGCGCAGAGGTAGCAGACTGCATTTATATAGCAACTGCAGTACAATCCATCCAAGTTCTGCCCCAATTTGCCGTTACTTCAAAAGCTCTGGCTCAGGCTTTTTGTTCCTGTTCTCCCACTACAGGCTCCTGACTGCTGACAAAAACCCACCGCTTTCATGCAGGCTGGTTCAGCTGTATGCAGACAGGCTCTGAACCAGACTTCTGGAATGGCTGGGTTAAAAAACAAACTTTTATTTTTTTTCGGCTTTTATTCCTCCCCCCCCCCCCCCCCCCCTTTTTTTTTTTTGAGAGAAAACTGGAGCGCCTTGTTTCTTTGTTGACAGCAGAATAGGGCAGGCAGGAGAGGGTAGTTTTTCCTCCTTTAAACCCAGATCCCTTCAGGAGTTTGGGCGCAGCTACTAAACAGTTCAATTTGTACAACCGGGAGGGTGGTGACAACTGAAATGGGCTCTGTCATCAAGGGACCAGGCCTGTGCCCCACGCCATCCCGGCAGAGGCAGCAGGTCACTGCTGTTTACCTGCACCAGCATCTCCATCTGCGGAGGTTCAGCCAACAGCTCTTTGGTACCAGCGCAGAGCCAGGGAGCCGCTGTTGTCCCCAACAAGCAGGGTGCCCGCTGCTGCCACCTCGCACTGCAGAGGTCTACCCTAAACCTCAACCCCACCCAATAGGATGTAGAAACTGAACTATTTTGAAAATAAAAGTAGCTGCTTAGCATACATGTAAAGAAAGGCACAGCTTTAGCCTTTGTCAGCTCTGAGAACTAGAAGACCAACAGCATAGATTTAGTCTGGACAGATTTTTAGGCACCTAATAAAAAGCCCTTGTACTAATAGTATTCAGTAGAGGTTTTTGTCTTGATACACAGCCTAGTTTTATCACCTACAAAAAAAGACTAGGACAGACTAGAAGCTTCACAAGCCTTTAAAATGGGTCACATTATTCGTCACTGAAGAGTCTATTCCAGTGTTAATTTAATCAAAACTGCTAATTAACATCTGACATTGATTTCACCTAAGAAGGAAATCAGTGTAGAAAATGGGATCTCACTGTAGAAAATTTAATCTAATTATGAGGACAATTTGCCAACTGCAGGCTTTGAAAGGGAAGAAGAACAGGACAGCTTTAATGAACAAGGAGAACCAGAATAAGCATTTTTTCCAGCTCTGCGTGAACAGAGTTTAAAACATGACTTATGTCGTGAAGGGCTCTTGCATTGTGGTGGTATCCAGACTTTTCCGAAAGAATTTCCTTTATGCTATCAACTAAGCTGAAACACTCACCTCCCAGCAATCTTTCTACAAACACCCGATATCCTTTCTGGATCAAGAGTCCTTGTAAAACTAAAAAAAAAAACCAAGTCACATCCATACTTTCTGCTCTTAGAAGTATCACTCAAGCACTATACTGAAAACAGCATTAGAAGCATACATCAATTTTAACTTCTACATCCAAAAAAACATACTGAGTAAAGCAGCGTGTTTATTTTAATTCCAAGCTAACCAAAAAGTTAAGTCCTTCAGAACATTAAGTATTTAAAAAAAACAAGTCACATCCATACTTTCTGCTCTTACAAGTATCACTCAAGCACTATACTGAAAAGAGCATTAGAAGCATACATCAATTTAAACTTCTACTCAGTATGTCTTTTTGGATGTAAAGCAGCGTGTTTATTTTAATTCCAAGCTAACCAAAAAGTTAAGTCCTTCAGAACATTAAGTATTGCCCTTCCTTAAATTGCATCAAACCCCTTAACGAGCATCCAGGCTGTCAGGAATCATCATCATCAGATCATTTAATTGTCAAGTCAAGTACTTTCAGAGCAAAGATGAGTATGAAAATACCGGAGGCCTTTTCACATTACCTTATGGCACATATAGGATCCCCCTTTCTTCACTCTGTCCGTCCCCGATGAGGGCCCTTTCTGTGGAGGAGAGGACACTGGGTAGCATTCAAGGAAGAATAATTGCTAATGACAGGGTAAAGGTAAAAAAGCTGTAAGAATAGGGAGATGGATAAGGAGCAGCCATAAATATTGAAAGTAAACAGGTTTCAGCTGTGTCTGTCTGAACCAGAAGGCCTGCAATAATGATGTTGTAAAAGACTTGCAGACAGATGAGAGTAATTGTTCTCCCTCCCCGCTGCTGCTGCAAATATTTAATATTGGAGTTGCTGCCCACTGGCCAAGAGTGCCTTGTGCTTTCTTTCTGTAAAGCACCTGCTATTATGCTGTAAAAAGCACAGAGGCAATCATGAGAGAGTACTGAGCTTTGAAAACAGGTACGTTTCTGTAGTTTCAGACTTCTCCTAACGAGAAAGTAGGAAATTTTCACACGCTGGCCTGCACATGTAGCGAAACTATGATTCTCATCAGTTCCACTGCTGTGAAACAAACACATGGACACCTGCGAGTCTCCAGAGGGACACGAGAACTTCCACCTCTCTGAACGCAGTTACACTGTTTAGCGGCCAGTTGCGATGAGGGGCTGCAATGCCAAATGTTTGGTGCTTATTCTCTTTCCAGTCCAAAATCCAAGTTACCGACTGTGCCGCAAGACTCTCAGTATCATCTCCCAGTCGCTAGGTACTAAAGGTGTTATTACGTGGGATCATGACAGCTAAAGAGGTCTGCAGAAAGCACTGCACTTAGGAGCAACAATTTGTAATTGCGTGTACATTTGCAGTGTAATCTATGCAATTTATTTGAAGTGCTTATGAAATTTTCCCTAGAATTGATTTAATGAGGTAATTTCACTCTTCTTTTTGAATTCCAGCTCCAAAGGATGGCATAATAGTTCACAGAGATTGCTGGGCTTCTTTGATAACACACTCTTTAGCTAGCTTCGATACATATTTACTATGCAGGTGAACAATTTTCTCACTTCATTCCTTTTAGCTGTCAAAGTTACCCCTGCGCTCATCTAATGCTTAGAGACTACCGCCAGACTTCACATTTCCACTGTTGTTATCAATATTCTTACATGCTTTCTACATTCCACATACATTGACAAACAAGATCAAGAAAATAAATTTTTTTATTAGTTAACTGGCAAGCCTAGCCTAGAAGTTAGTACTGCCACTAAGAGTCCTCTCAAAGTTGTAAGAAACCTGATTGCATGTATTTCTGGTTCCGTACATGTTACGCTAGCGTGCAACAAAAACATTTTCTTATCCCATACAAGCCTCCAATGAAGAATTTTTCACTTAACTCTAGGTATAAGCGGTAGTTTCCTCACTGGTTGGTAGGGTGTCTAAATCCAGTCTGTATTTCTAGACAAAAGCTTATCAGAAGAATTTGTGGAATATAGGAAAGGAAAAAAAAAGAGCTGTGATGTTCTCCAAATCCCTGCATTTTCTGCTAAGACCATTACCTATATCAATAAATACAGGTTACAAGAAAGTCATCATCTCAGTTTTGAGCAGTTAGGAAAAAAGAATTCATTGCTACAGAGTATGTAAATCATATAAAATAATACCATAAAACAGTACCGTAATAGGTTAAGACCAGACAACTGCTGAAAAAGAAATTCTGCCAATTATTTTGTCTCCTCCTGGTCCAACAGCCAGCCATGTATCCTGGAAGTATCCGCAGGGCACTGTGCTTTCTGCAAAAGCTTAAGAACAAGGCCTCGACCAATATAAACACAGTCACGAAAGAAAAATTTCACTTCTGTCGTATCTTCTGAATCCAGGAATAATTTATCTTTAAGAAGTAGGTTCCTAAGGAGGGGATTTCACAGGGAATGACCCCCCTCCAGCTTTTCTCACTGACCCCTGTTTTGACCAGTGTGGTTATACCTGGTATCCACCCGGTCCTACCCTCTATCAAGGGGTGTAGTTGTCTCCCACCCAGCTCCTGTATTACCAGAGGTGAAGTTCCAGAAGAATCTACACAGACAAGCATTTGTAACACTGAACATAAATCATGGGGACTGTACGGAAACCCAGAAATTTGATGTTGGTACTACTGACTGCATCCACTGAGTTTGATGGCTTTGCGAGTCTTCATATCAAAAGCTGACCATACTGAAACTTCAGCAGCTTCACATTTATTGCAAAAGTTTATGCAAGGCACGTGAAAAAGAATTTGGCCTACTACTGCATTTAACACCCTACAAATACTCAAGGAAAGCCACACCCAGAGGCAGTGTCTGCTCATTTCTGAGCCTGGGTGCTCCTCCATGGGACAGGCTTACTCCATTTCAAAGGTCTCTGGAAATTGTCTTCACAAAACTTGCAGGCAGATGCACAAATCCCCACTCTAAAATAAGCCACTAACAAGCACAATCAACTCTGACAGCCTGTTAATCTCATTTTAAGGGAACCTAGGGTAGGGCCAGCCAGAAGAAAACCGACCTAAAAAAAGTTACACAAGAACAAGACAAAACAGAGAACAATGGAGCTGTTGAACAGGATTTCCCATTAAAAATTGGAATGCAAATACTGAGCAGCAATCTTTGCTATTAGCCCCAAAGTAACTTTTAAAAACTAAGAGGACAATGCTAATGTAGGATTAGAAGGTTTATTGTCCAGCCATAAGACTGCCATATGTTCCAGAAATTATAAAGGGATAACATACTGAAGAAGCACGTGAACCAAAGAAAATGGTAATTGCATAAGCTCTTTTTATTAACGACAAATATCTTCTGCCAGGCAAAAAACTGAGCATCAAAGGTTATTTGGTAACAAAAACCAAGTTAAATTGAACCCCGCCCAACCTCGGAAGCAGGATTACAGCACTGAAACGCTTTACCACCTGCAAAAATCTGATACAGTGTTCTCCAATAATCTATTCTACTACACAACATTATCCTCTTGATAGATAATTCTTCAAAATCATTGAACGTAAAGAGTTTATCATAAAACAACTGGTAAAGTTCTCTGAAAAGCAGAAAATCACTAGACATTAGCTGGAGAAACAATCACTGCCTGTTTGACAGCTGTCTGTGGGCTACATTTAATTCTCTTGCTGTTGGTATTTCCCTGTCTTGCTCTGCAGTTTAGCAAAGGAAAAGATCAAAGTTGGGATAACCAGATTTCACCACAGTTGTGTCCAGCTACTTACATGTAGTATCGGAATCAAGCATTGCATTTCCTTTCTCTAACACTTTCCTTTTGCATCCTGTGCATGACCCCTACTTAGCGCTAGAAACAGAGGAGTTCCAAGTCCCCCAGATGATCCGTCAGCATCCCAGAAGCCAAGGGCTGTATTTGCATTCCTTTACTCCAGGAGCCCTTTACTCCAGCTCCCAGTTAAGTTCACAGCTCAGCCGCTGCAGTAAAGCTCAGGGCAAGCAGCTGTCCTTCCCCTGTACTGCCTCGTGTCTTGGTTTTACACTCCTTTTTCTACCCCAGCTTTGCTGAAGAAAGCTCAAACATGTCACATGCAGGAAGAGGCCTACTTCGTTAGCGTATGGAGTGGAAAGATTTTGTCCGGGTAGGTAGAAGGGTGCTGCAGCCCCTTGGTCTACTTGTAGCGTGAACCATCTCTGTTATCCAAAACAAGGCTCCGTTCCCAGGTCCAAACTGAGATGAAGGAAGAAGCCAAGTCCCCACAGACAAACTGGAATAAGAGATTTTGATGTCTGGCACGGTGTTAAGAGCTAGATGTCCCTTACCAGCGACAGCCTGCTTCTGACGCTGTACACAGGAGTTTCACACATGCCCTTCGACCAGAGCCTTCTTCTCTGGGTCGTCTTTCTCCTACCTACATCACTTCCTTAAACTTGCTCTTGTTTTACAAAGAACATCAACAGTCCTTACACCTGCAAATGTAGAAATGTAAACTCATTCCTGTCTGAGTGCCGGCTACTTAGAGAACTGAAAAAAATCCCATTCAAACCCCAAAAAACTTCACTGCTTTGACTTCCACAGAACTACACAGACGTCAGTTATGGCATCCTGAAAAGCTAAGATCCCTCCAGGCGACAGGTTCTGGAATAATCTAGAATATCTAGAATATTCTAGAATAACACACTCATTTAGTGATAGTGTTCAAACGTTATCTAACTTTGGCCAGACAATGTTACAGCGCAATGTCACATATTTCTTATAATTAAAAAAGGAGAAAGCCTGCAGTATTAGTATTTGCCCACGCTTGTATCTTCCTTGCAGATAAAGAAAACCTGCTTTGATTGTGCTTACCCATAATAAAAACTGATCAGAGCACAGCAATTAAAGTTGCATTTGATTAAAGAAGCAAATCTTTGTTCCATCAAATAATATTGTTTTATGCCATTATCTGGAGAAGTGCACCATCTGCCACTGAAGAGGAAGGACATTTGCTGTCCATATGTACAGAGCCAGAGCTGTCCAGACTTTGGTCTCAGATTTAAAGAACAGAATTTACTGTATATTGGCAACTTTGGTTTATAGTATAATTTTGTAACAGACATATTATAGTTTGATTGCATAATTACAAGTCTTGTGCATTCAGTTACCAAACCTTATAAGCAGGATTATTCTTTAAAGAGTTATTAAAACACATCATAGAAGCTTTTTTTTTTTAAATGAAAAAGGAAGTTGTATTTCTTTCATTACATCAAATAAATGCTTTCTGAAGTTGCATCATAATTTTCTATGCAGTCAGCTACACAGCCACTCTGTTTTAAGCTAAATCAGTTTTCAGAGAACTGCAGGTCATAAGGAACTATGCAGTGTATATAAAAAAATCTGAGCCAGAAGTCACCACAATTAAAATGGCCTCATAAAGGGACTGTGGTTTGATTCATCTCACACACACTCGGCTACTGTCTGCCAAATGATCATTTACACTTTTCAAACAAACAAAAAAACCCCCACCCAACACTGGTGCTTCCTAGTTCTGCCCTTGTGCACCAAGTGGTAGCTGCAAGATGTACTAAAGAAACATTTTTTTGTGAGTGTCTTAAACTGTAGATTTTTTTCCACTCATGAGAAAAATCAGCCCAGAAGCACTTATTTCTGACAGCAGCAGTGCTCTGGCTTTTCACTCGTTGCCAATACTGGAGGAGTTGAAGTATCAGTTTTACGTTTTCTCAAGCGGATTTTACAATTCCCTCCAAACTGAGTTTTAGGACATAAAAAAATACTTCACCTACATTATTAAGACATGCTGCAAGACTGTCTTTGTACTGTCATGCAGCAAAATAATTTCAGAGAATTTCAGAGCAGCAAGACAGCTAGCTCCTAGCTCTCCTGGCCATCACTCCAGTAAAGAATCCCTTACGAAAGGGGCCCCAGAACGCACAATGTATACTGGAGAACGGCCATGGTAGATACAGTCTGGCACCCTACATCTAAATGCACAACAAAGTTCTGCTTAGAACGGCTTTCAGTCGTTAGCGAATGCAGAATATAGACAAGAACTATGCTGAGAGGTGAGGGGAAGTTAGAAGAGCAGGTCACAATTGAGAGACACTATTCCACTTGAAATACAGAAAATTTAGAGGTAAAAAAAGTTTTCCGGACACCTATTTTAGATTGGGCTTGTTCTGGTTTCTGTTCTGGATTCTTGATACATGAGATTTCCACTGGAGTATCCTGCTGCGCTAATGAAAGTCACTGGCTTGGATGCTTCCTGTTTTTTTCCCTGGGAGAGTAATAAGCCACTTATCTCACCTGAAATCAAGGGACCATTCACTGTGTTCCAGATGACAAGTAAGGTCATACACAACTTGTTACTTAAAACCCCACCAAATACAATATTGCTTATCTGCTTTCACAAGTGGTCTCAATACAGTATACTAATCTCCACTGATCCTGTACGCTCATAAAATGGGGATACTTTCATTTGCTTAAGTTAAAAATGAGCAGAGACATTTGCAGCTCGCTACAGAAATCTGATGAGAAGAACGCAAAGTAAGAGCCACTTGCTCCTTGTGTTTTGAACAAGCCGCTACCACTATACAAATAAGTGTCGGGACCCGCATAGTTGAAGAGACTTTTAGTTGTAGCAGTGTAATTAATTTCTTAAAGAAAGGTCTGCACCAACAAATCTCCAGTTACACTAATGCTCTGCTCTTAAAGTTACATCTGTAACACATTATGACGCCTTTCAATGCCACTAACTTTCAAGTTCTGGCTGCATCCCCAAAACCTCACTACTGCTAATGGCGTCCAGTGTTCCTGGCACTTGATGCCTTAGAATTGCAAGGACGCTGTACCAAGCTCTGCATTCCATATACTGCTTCAGCTGCATAGAAATCTTTCAGGTTTGTTTCTTTGGCTTCAGTACTTAACTGCACAGGTCCCATACCTGGCAAAGAAGAGGAAGAACATTGTTGGTTCCATTGTTAGAGCATAATTTAAATCTAATGCCTTAAAAGGTAGCAAACAACTTACAAAGCACTGTCAGGTGTCCCAGTTTATTTTTGCTCTTGGTAATTATCTGTGAATGCAAGATGATCAATTACAAAAAAAAAAAAAAAGAGAATCTGTGTGCAAAATTCCATACATTCCTTGTAACCAAAATCTCTCTAGTACTAGAAAACTGCTTGGAAGGTTTCGGATGCTAAACTAAAGTATGTTAAAAAACTTCCACTAAGCTCTGACCCTCTAGAAGAATTCCTGGCCTTTTAGGCAGAAAGAACACATCCTATATATAGGTTATGCTGACTTGTACTCTGGAGAGACTTAAGAGATTGGCTCTGATGGATACAGTGCTAATCATTTTTAATGTCTCAGAAGATACTGCAGCCTGGCTATTTTGGGACACCTTTTCACATTATGATACTCAGTTTCTTTATCCATTTAATCAGAAAAACCCTTTGGAATTCACTTTGAAGTACTCTGCCTCAGACACTAGATTCTGACAATTAGTTTCCACCTGAAAAAAACCCACAAACAAAAACTAAAAGCATCATTGTGAACACCTAATTTTTAAAATACTTCCTGAAGTGTCTGCAAAATGTTTATGCCCAATTTAAAAACCTAAGCAAACTCATAGCCGCTTAACAGAGAGCAAAATTCACAGGACACTTGTTTCTCACCATTACCTTAATTCAACACGGAAGCACTGCTGTATTGACATTATAAACACAAAAGTATCTCATTTAAATAAGTCATTCTAATAAAGGTGCACCACTGCAATACTTAAGAAAAAGGATATTTTTTTTTTCCAAGCATCATACCACAGTAGCTGTAGTTCAGCAAAATACACAAGTCTAGCTAGCTGGATTTTGTGCAACTTGGACAAGTCGGGAAGGTTGCTGACACAGGCAGAGAAATCTATTTTTCTTTTTAAAACAAAATAAGATGAGGTTAACTAACACCAATGGCAGGGAATGGATTAGCTGAAATGAACAGCTTGGATGAAGACTCCTGGAGGTTCTCTCTGTTATTACCACAGTAACTTCCACATAAATTATTTGTTTCATGCTTTTCACCTACAAAAGCCAGTCATCTGGCATGAAAAAAAGCTCGGAGACTTTGCCAGTGATGACATAGAGCCTTTAAGAGATATCTGTTTAAACAAATAATGCACATTACCTTATGCTAACCTACCGGGTGCAATAGACCCAAGATCCAGGACTTTTGATGCTGTGTATATCTAGAACTTAAAAGGGTTTTCATTCTCCAGACTTGGCCTAGTTACTCTATTTTTGTTTCCCAGTATTGCCACTTCTTGCTAGGGAAGAAGACTTCTACAGAGCTGTGTACTTTTCCCTGCCCTGAGAGGTCACTGTACAAACAGGCAGCCCCAACTGAAGTAGCTGTCAGACTGAGAAACAGATGAAGACGACCAAGGACAGTCACACAATATGCTGCCAACTGCCAGACCTGTGTTCTGTCCCAGGGACACAGATGCTGTTTGTCTCTGCAAGGGTGTCCTTTCCCTCCACCCCAATGAAGGCAGCACGTGCAGATCGTTGTGCTTTGGTTCCAGGCACTGAAATGAAGCTTCAGTAGTGAGAGGGGTAAAGCAGGAGTTTCTCTGTTACAAACTGTGGTGACCACACAGTCTGGAACAGAAAGCTCTGCCTTGCTCCCTCTCCTCCTACCCGGACTTGGGCTGCAATCAAATCAATACTCTACCATGTCATGGGAAAGTTTGCTAGTTTTATTGTTCTTCACTTTCATCTAAAATTACATTCTCCTAGATACTCAAGACTCCATCTTTAGAAATGTTGCTCTTAAACTGGCCTTGTTTCCATTCACAAAGTACAGAAAAAAAATTATCCATAGCTGCATATAAAAAATCCACCAGAATAGAAACAGAATTGCAAGACAGCAGATGTTTCGTCCCTAATCAATCAGTATGCAAACAGGAAAAAAAAAATCTAAAGAATCAATTTGGATGCTAAGTGTAAGTTTTATATAAATTTCAGCTCTCTATATATGCAAGCCATGAGTCAATGCTGGAAAAAGACAGGTGTGTTTATGCATTCAAGAGACAATCCATGCAATACAGCTTTCCATTATTGCTGAATTACAGAAACTGGCAGAAAATTTTGACTACTGCAAAATACTCAAATCACATCACATGTATTATTTGTTCAATATGTGAAAGAGGTAGTAGGTGGAGATACAACATGGCCAAGGTCCCAAAGGAAAAGGAGATTCTCTAGCCATTGCTAGACCACTAAAACTGCCTACCAACAAAAATAGTCCATCCTATTTTAAATCAAACAAGAAGAAAAAGCTACAGTCCCAAGCATTACAGTTACTCAGGAAGATGTATGTAGCGCGCTGTCTGACACATAGTTGAAGCCACTACAGAGCCCTGTGGTATCTTACGGGGATACAAGTCACTTGAAATTGGCCAGTGTGATTGGTAGGGGTTAGGGGGTCTCCAGATGCCACATCAGTGTGAGGAAACTGCTAGTATGGATCTAGAGCAATCTGGACCCCACGATGAATCTGATTTCTCTTGCTAGACACATCCTCCTGGAAGAACAGCAGAATATCAACCTCTGCAATGTACAGAACAGCAAAAAAGTTTAGAAAGTTCCTCAAGGTACTTCCAATTGCTGAATTCCCAGAAAGGCCTCCAATTACGTCCACTATACCAAAAGAAAGACTACACATACCATAAGAGACCACAGCATGGGGATACTCAAATCCTGCAAGAAAGAGATAGCTCCTGCCCCGTGAGGTTTATTTAGTTTTCTCATTACAGATAACCGTGTCTGAACAAAACAAGCTCTATGAGAGCAGAGCAGTCCATTTCTCAGACTTAGTCATCCTGGATAACTGGCAGAGGAGGAGATGTAATATTAGAACTTGAATCTGCTGAGAGGTACCCCAGCAGAAGCCCCACATACAAAGCTTCCCCTGCAGGACCTCTTTCTCTGCATGCCACAAAGAAAACCAAAGATTAACCTCTCAAAGCCTAACATGCTACTTCTCCCCATAAACTTCGGCTTTATTACACATTGACTTTTAAATGAGCTAGTAGAAGTCATAAAGATAATGCAGGATGGTTTGTTCTCTACTTGCAAAAAAAGGAGTACAGCTTGTAGCAACATAAACAAACAAAAAAAACACCTTCCTTTTGTTTTTTAAAAGTAATTCCACTGCATCGGCAAATTCTTGGTTTATGTAATATGATGCCAGTTTGGAAGTATTCAACTGCTAACCAGTTGTGGAGGCCTGTCCAACAAAAAATAAATAAATAAAAATTGCACTACAGCACTACAATTTCAGAGTTGATTACCTGTGGTGTGATAGTTCCTCATTCCCCAGAACACAGCCCATCCCACCCCAGACACAGTAGAGAGGAGCAAAGAACAGTAGGTTTTCAAACAGCAACCAGACCAGAGTAGCAAGAGGGAATTCTATACTTCATGTGATGCCAATAGAATACTTACAGGGTTGGGAACTTCATCAGTTGAATGGTGAACAGCCCACCAATCAGATGTCCATTCCCAGGCATTTCCTACAATGTTGTACAAGCCATATCCATTGGGAGGAAATGCAGTGACCTATACAAGATATGGAACACAAGTGTCAGTGCTGTAAACCACTCAACATGAAATAAGGTTTTTAATCCTGAAGACCAGGTGCATTTGTCTTTACCACGAGCTTCTGCCTTCATATCTCAAAGCAGACATCAAATTAATAGTGCAGAACTGTAACACTTTGACGTACTCCATTTAAATAAAACAGAACAGAAGAATGAACTATTATCATCCTCTCTGTTCTTAGGACCACTATTGCACATGGCATCTTCCCATTGGTTTTGGAGACTGATCCTCTAAAGAGAGGCCCTGTTTGACCAACAGACACAGACCTACACATAGCATTAGTGCTCTGAGGCCTCCATGCCCATGCTTAAAACTTCCAGATTCACTATTATCCTCCTCTCTGTTCTTAGGACCACATTTCCACTATCGCACATGGCATCTTCCCATTGGTTTTGGAGACTGATCCTCTAAAGAGAGGCCCTGTTTGACCAACAGACACAGACCTACACATAGCATTAGTGCTCTGAGGCCTCCATGCCCATGCTTAAAACTTCCAGATTCCCCTTCCCATCAAAGAAGAGCAAGGGTGGCTGCCAACTCATGCATATGCAGAGCTCTCTGCTGATTAAACTTTTTGCACTACCATTTAACAATTCATTCACATCCTTGACTGCCTTTAAAATTCCACTCCATTGTTTGCCATACTAGACAGACTAAACCTTTCCAAAAAGGGATGTTTCACTTCTTTTAAACTATTGCACTATTTTTGTGCTTTGGGAACAACTACCCAGAAAATGAGAGTTCAAAAAACTAGAATGCCAACAGTGCAGGCAGAATATATTTCAGCATCTGACTCAAAACTGACTGGAAAGGGGGAAAAGAGGTCAGTCTAAGAGGAACTGAAAGTGTAATCTTTACTTTTCAATTAGCTTTTAAAAAAGCATCCCTTGGTAATACTCAAGCCTGCAGTGAAACATACTGTAACTTTAAAAATCCAAAGGTGAAAGAGTACAGGAATGGAAAACAGCCACAGTTCATTGTGTTGAACAGAGACCTCAATTTTAGAAAGACTAAGTTAATTTCCATATGATTAATTCACTTTATGATACACTTACAGGTGCAGTTCCTTTATATCCATCTTCCGCAGTGTTATTAGTTGGGAACACTCCCTGCCAGATATTGGCATAGTGTTGACCTTTTGGCTGAAGTTTGTTGCCCCATGGGAAAAGTCTATTAAAAGACATACAGAAGAACAGTTGTCAAACACTTTTTTTTTTTAATAAAAAAAGGAGACACACCACATACAAACAGTTCTCCAGAGTAAGGTAGGGAGGAAGGGGAGTGTATTGCAGTTCCATTTGTACCAACATCTAGCAGGTTTTCAAGGAGAGCAAGGGTTCTAGGAGGACAATTCATACATGAAGGAGGGAAAGGCAGCACTGCCCTGTGCTGTGGGCAGTCCAGCCACATACACTCCCCTTCCTCCCCACCTTACTCTGGAGAACTGTTTGTATTGCAGTTCCATTTGTACCAACATCTAGCAGGTTTTCACGGAGAGCAAGGGTTCTAGGAGGACAATTCATACATGAAGGAGGGAAAGGCAGCACTGCCCTGTGCTGTGGGCAGTCCAGGACACAGGATGGAGAAGACATAAACCTGTTACCTTGTCTTCCCCCCCCTCCCCAAGCCCACAGTCAGATAACAGCTGGGTCCAGTGGCCCTGCAGCTGCTGTGCAGCTATGTAGTTATTTACTTCTTAAAGCTCTTATGCAACTCCTTTAGCCTTGGTACTAAGCTCCTTTGCTATAACTTTCATCTCCTGCAACAGCAGCAGTCCTGTGTCTTGGCATTTTGTCACACCTCCTGCTCTCTTTGGCTCTCTGCATTCTCCTCCCATTATAGAGTTCAGATTACAATATACCATTTCAGTATTTAGGGAAATTCACTTACCTAAAGGAATCTGTTCAGAGTAAGTCAGTGTTATATTTACCACAGATGTGCATACTACACAAAAAAAACTCACACAACTCTTCCTTTTCTAGAAAATACCACTTTTAAGCATTTATCAGGACACATTTGTGACAGGTACCTATTTTCAAGGCCCCCTCGACAGCTGTATTCCCATTCCGCCTCAGTTGGTAATCGCTTCCCTGCCCATGTGCAGAATGCCACAGCATCATTCCAGGAAACATGTAGAACTGGATGATCCATTCTGGGCAACAAAATAAATAGGACAAGATCATCAGCAGAACTAGGCAATCTCACAGCTATACAGCACAAGCCCTTTATGAGCTCTTTTAGAGATGGCCACAAAGGACTGTGAGGAAGTTACCTTGTCCAGTTGTAACTGAACTGGGATCGGATCACTTTTACAGAAAAGAAGATGTTTAGAGAAAGGCAGCAAGATGCTGGAAGGGAAACGCAGCCAAAGAAAAACAAGGGAAGAGAATAAATTAACTTCTATTTGTCTCATCATGCTTTTATGTACAGCTCTCTACAGTTAACAAAGACATTTGTGGTTTGTGCTTTCTCATGGTCTCACCTCAGAAACCTGTTGCACCCAGGAGCCAGTGAAGAACTATCGATATGCTGGCTTCTGTGAAAACGTAGGTGCTCAAAGACCCAAAGGAAGACACCAAAAGCCTGCAGCATTACTACTCCTTGCTAGGCTAGTTTAACAATATCTTAACAAGACGACAAGATTCTCAATAGGAAAATTTACATTGCAATTTAATGGTGAACGCTCTTCACTTCCCTGTGTACTCTTCTCTTTGCTGCAGGTTCTTTCTCTGCTCTCAGTTGTGGGGTTTTTGAGGGAGAGGTGAGATGAGAAAGAGTCCTTACTCTTAGCAACATCATCTTTTGCAGTACCCAATCCAGGAAGCAGTGAACTGGAGAAATGTAACAAAAAGGTATTTGTCTTTGGGCATTTCAAGCAGCCCACAGTTTACACAAAAGCTCCCATCTTCCCTTTGGTTTGGTTCCTGGATTGCCCTTACAATCCTGGTCTCTTTTTCCAGAAAAAGACAAAAAATGATTAGTCATACTTGTCACAGGGATCCTCCCCATCCAAGCCTCTAACAGACCAAGATACATGAAGAGCTGAGGGCACTGGTCCAGAAGACAGACACAGACAACTTCCTATTAACTTGTCCTTCCTGCCTTATCTAACAAGCCAGCGTATGCCTTTGGTCCGTTAGGCAACTTCCATGTGGTAAGTTCACCAGCAGTTGTACTGAGCTATGTTTGTGCCAAACTTCTCCAAGACTAGATTTACATGGCACCTCCTATCTGCTGACTGTGACCTAAATTTCTCTGTCTCCCCCTAACAACGCCTCCTGATACTATCTCTATTTTTGCCTCAGATAATTCCTTCATTGCCCTTGGAGGACAAGCAATGGACTTGTTACTAAGCAGTTCAGCCATCAGATGATGTTACACTAGCATAGCCCTGTCCTTAGAGGACTCAAAAACATGCCAGCATCTACTAGATCTAGGCTAGAGAGTCTGACTTGATTTCAAACAG
This sequence comes from Cariama cristata, assembly GCF_000690535.1. Lineage (NCBI taxonomy): Eukaryota > Metazoa > Chordata > Aves > Cariamiformes > Cariamidae > Cariama > Cariama cristata. The sequence goes on from NW_009630202.1 coordinate 24,024, forward strand.
CAGTTTTGAAACTTTAACTAGTTGATTAAGGCAGCTAGTGCCAACTTCATTGACACCTGCCTAGCGAGAAGAAAAGCTGCATCATAAGAGGTCTCAAATGAAGACAGTCACACCCAAGTAGGCATACAGTAATACTCTTAACTGGACAATGGCTTTCAACATGTGCAACCCAGGGCTAGTTCTCAAGTGCTTTTTATGGATACTGCAGAATAATGAAGCCTTTTGATTTTCTAGGCATAAAATTCACTTCTGAATGGCAAGAGATTGCATAAAGACACAGATCGGCAAGTTTCAGAGCTCATGCTAGCAAAGCATGGCACTAACTATAGGCTGTTAAGAAAAAGTGCAGTTTTCCAAAGCATTTAGATCTTCTAGATAAAGTCACAACTGATTTTCCACAATAATCAGCCCACAAAGTCAGAACACAGTAAAAAGCACAAAACTCTTCAGTCTGCGATTTGGAGGCATCTCTCTGGGGCAGCGGAAGACTGAGGACACACACACAGACTCCTACAGTACGCATGCAGTTAGTGCCTAGTCTTCCTCTCCAAAACCAGATCTGCGCTGAATGCTCTAAAGTTATTGACCCTCTAAAGACCTACTCTGTTTCACTGCTGGTATATAAATGTGAATAGAAAACACACTGAAGCACATTTCAGTGTGGTCTCTTTTCCCTTGGGTGGAAAATGCTTATAGACCTTCTTGAAATACTACTACATCATTGATCATACAACCACCGAATATGGCATGCAACACACTAGAAGATGGGAAAATAGTCGTAGAAGCAGCAGCAAACAGGTAACTAATTAAAAATCCTTTCTTGCACCCCCATTGCGGGTGCAAGTTCACAGGTATATTTATAAGCACTGAGTACTACAATTGGATGGCCATTTATGGCTTACCTGTTGGAGATACTAGAGTCAGGACCCTCAGGGTGCTTCCAGTTGGCTCCCTTCACAGGCAACCACCAGGGAGCAGCTGCAACCTGAAAAGGGACAAGAATGGCCAGGGAAGATGACTTAAATTCCCACCTTAAAGGCTATTCTGAAAAGCCACTGTGTGACAACAGATTACAAGGCCTTCACTTGCAGCTCATGGTTCTGCCTGCAGCCTATTGACCTATTACATTCCAAACCATCTCTGATGAACCAAGATGAGGATTTGATCCACGTTACAACACCACTGGCGAGGGAATACCCCAAGGTATGGAACAGCACAAAGAAAATATCACCCCAAAACAAGCAAGAGGGAGACTAAATCCTGAGTATACTCTTCTGAAGTATGGCCTTCTGGCACTTTCTCCTTCCCTTCTACATTTTCTCACTTGCAGGTCTAATACAAGGCATAGTTTATTCTCTTTGGAAGCACAGCCTTCAGCACACTACCTGTGGTGGACCACACTGTCCTCTCAGAAATTGTCAGTTCCTGATCTCTGAAAACATATGCCAAGAACACTCAGATGGTAGTGGTTGGAAAAGGTCATCTGGAACATCACAGTTTTATTCTATTCTTTTACAACAGTATGCCCACAGTACAGTTAAACCAGCTAACCTCCTCGCTGACTTCAGTCTGACACATTCTGAAGAGATGAATAAAAAAAAAAAGGAAAATTTTGGCTTAAAGAGAATTTTCTTCCCAATTACTTGCTCCCTAGACTCCATGTTTTGGAATAAATAAAACAAAATCCTGATGATGTCTTTTTCTTGCAACACATTTGCTTTCCAGTTAATTAACTCAGCAAGCTGATTTCAAATTACTTACTATCAGCTTCCAGAAGGTAGAGACAGAAGAGCCACAGAAGTTAGGTGAAGCCTTTTTTTGTTGTTTTTCCCAGTTGGTTTACTAAGCAACATCAAGCAGACAAAATACTCTATAACAATGCAGACATTGAGTACTTCTCTCTAACAAAAGTCTCAAATTTGGTTCTGCAATGCCAAGGAATTATTCCTGGAATACATTCACTACGGATTTCTTCCATTAAGCTTAGTTCAAAGCTGAGAAAGACAGTGCATAGCACATTTAACTATTCTATTCTGATTCACCTTCACTTAGAAATAATATTAATAATGGGTCCTTTCAGAAAATTGCAGCAAAAAAGAACACTTATGCTAACCATCAATAGTGGTTTTATTCCAGCAGTTTGAGTGCTGGCTTCTGAAATGCTCCTATTACAGAGACAATTTCCATAATGAACAAAAAATCAAATTAAGTAAGCCTCCAATGCTTTAGAAGTTAAACAACCTACCAGCTGGTTAGCCTTGGACCTAGGAGATCCAGATGCTACTCTAACACTGGCCTGTAGAACAACCTCCAGGAGCTTCTGCCCTCTCTGCTGCTCCCACCCCCTCAGCTTTCCACACTCAAGAGATGGCAAAGGGAAGAAGTGGAATATTTGTTTCTCTTCATCATGCTGCTAAACCAACTCTGTAAAGTGTTATACACACAGGTAGGAATTGTGCCAAGAGTGTTACCCTTTAACTCACCAAATCCTTCACATGAAAGTCCAAAACCAAAAGTCACTGAAAGCTGGTACTCAGGAGACAGAGCAACAGCCTGGTCAAACAATTTTAACAGCAACTTCTAGGAGGAAACTGCTGCAACAGCGACAAGCATTTAACATGTAATTATATGTGTGTGAGAAAAAAGTATGTATGACAAAAATAAATTGTTAAGAAAAACTCTGGTCTAACCTACACATCAGATCCCTCATTTGAAAGTTTCAGTAGGAAAATAAACTGAAGTGCCTAAGAAATAAGAGTGCTGCGAATACATAAATATGTATTATCTTATTTTTTAAAGCATTTGGTCAGTCTACGCTATAACAGCTCCCACGGCAGCTTTCCACTCTTCTCCCATCATCACACACAGGTTTTGCCTACAGCATCTGAGCACCTTACCTAAAAGCTCGTTATACATCAATAGCAACCCTGGACTAAAGGTGCAGAGTTGCTGGCTTAAGCTCAGCCGAAGAGTTCACAGCTCTTTGTGAGCTCTAGTCAAGAGCAGTGGAATCCCTAAAAGGTGCTGCAGGACTGCTCCCAGCTGGGAAGCTATCCACACACAGGTTTTTGACACTCTCTCTTCCAAAGTGAGTGAAGACAAGACATTGTTGTTAAGTACAAAAGAAATAAAGGTGCTCTCGGCACCTTGCTGTGTACTGAGAAGTTCTGTCCATGTGCTCTCCATCCAAATGGGACCCTCCAGGCATACTACTAAAGCCATGACATTTCTTAAAGATCCAGCTTTCTGATCAGAGAATCGATGTGGTTGGAAGAGACCTCTGGGACTGTCAAGTCCAACCTTTGCCCTAACACCACCACGTCAACTAGACCATGGCACTAAGTGCAACGTCCAGTCCTTTCTTAATCACCTCCAGGGCTGGTGACTCACCCACCCCCTGGGTAGCCCATTCCAATGCCTAACAACCCTTTCTGTGAAGAAATGCCTCCTCATTTCTAACCTGAACTTGCCCTGCTGCAGTGTCAGACTACGCCCTCTTGTCCTATCACTGGCTGCCTGGGAGAAGAGGCCAACCCCCACCTGGCTACCCCCTCCTTTCAGGTCGTTGTAGAGAGCGATCAGGTCTCCCTTCAGCCTCCTCTTCTCCAGACCAAACCCCCCCAGCTCCCTCAGCCGCTCCCCATCAGACTTGTGCTCCAGATCCTTCACCACCTTCGCTGCCCTTCTCTGGGCTCACATTCAGCAAATGATGGAGACTCTCCTTGACCCTCCTTTTACTGCCAATTTTTTTTATAGAAACTTTATTATCTTTAACTGCAGTGCCCAAATCAAGTTCTAGTTGAGCCTTGGCCTTTCTAATCTTCTCCCTACATGACCTCACAACATCCCCATATTCCTCCCAAGTTACCTGAGCTCCCTTCCAGAGATGATATATTCTCTTTTTACCCCTAAGCTCCAGCCTAAGTTCTCTCTTTAACCAGGCCGGTCTTTTTCCCTGACGACTTGTCTTTCTACACACGGGGATGGCCTGCTCCCGAATATTAAGCAATTCCTTTTTAAAGCACATACGTAGATCTCCCTAGCATGACAAGAACATAAATCGATGACATCAACCACATAATTCTGGTTCAGCATCTAACAAAGCCAACAACATTCTCACCACAAGTGGAGCCCCTACCCTTTTCAAAAAAAGCATAAGAAGTATTTGATCTCTTAGTAGAAACTACAGCTCTCTTACTGAGCATTCAAACCCAAAGATGGGATCTTCATTCAGAGAGATACTCTGCGCAACTCTCAGCACTAAAACTTCAGAATGACCGAGGTGCTAAACAGATACTACAGTCAATAGGTTTAAAACTGGTCTGATTTAACCAATTCCTTGTATATTTTGAGCTTTAACCTTTAATCTATACTCAAGATAGGACAGAAATCCAAACTTAGAATTTTACAGGTCTAAGGAAAATAAGAGAGCCACAGTATCATTTGTTAAAGGTTCTCTGTTAATCTGAAAGATCACAACTAAGATTTCATCCTGATAGTTTCTAAGCACAAAACTTTTTTTTTTTTAACTGCTGGGTTTTGGATTTAAAAAAAATTCTGCAGGAGACTGCAAAGCCTTACGCTTTAGAAGACTTTAATTTTGGAAAACATTTTTGTTATGCAAAAGAAAAAGCAGATGCTTTCAATCAGAATGGTTTATTTTAAACCGAGAAAAATAGTCTCTCCACATGAGAGCATTACGTGTGCACATCTTCTGTTTCTGGCTCTGCTGAACTGAACACCAAATGGCTGCCAGTTTTTGCAGAACACCCAGATCTTCAGAGCAGTTACACATATAGTACTAGGACAGTGATAACTGTGATAGTCTATGTACAGCCTTCAATAATTAATTGGAAACTGATCTAAGTCAGCCACTGACACTAATGAGCATGCACCAAGATGCTCCTTCCAAAAGAAAGTCAGGTACCTGAAATTTACAGTCTTTCAAAAAACTTCTCAGAAGTCTTTAAAGCTTTTAATTGCTCTAAATCTAATTAGTAGAAGAGCTAATTAGACAGAGATATTACAACATCACAGTTAATACAGCAAAGCCCCCCCTTGCCACTAATGAGCTTAGTTACTTTCATAATGCTTAGCATTCTCATGCTTCACTCCAAAATATGCGTTCTGTAGACTGGCAACAGATTAATTTTGTAAAAATAGCAGCTTATGCTGTTGAATAGATCTGGAAGAGATACTGAATTAGAGGACAATATCTCCTTCAGTTTGATTAACTCTTTACAGTACAGTCTATCACTTGTAACAGAATTGGTGAAACATCACTGCTCTGCAAGCGTTACACAACTGCCTTGATAGACAAGGAAATGGGGTTCTAGGAGCAAAGCACATTTCACAGGCAGAGAAGCACAATGCTTGTTTTGGTCTGACCTAGCTGAAAACTTTGATTATCCAGCTTTCTGCTCCAGGATTAAAAACTTTAAGAACTCACTGTTTGGCTTATCACAGACGTGTAGCACTGTGAAGAAAAGAGAACACGATATGATAATACTGAGAAGATATACTAACAGTTAATTCCAACCTATAAGTTTTCCACTCAAATGAAGCAATTTGCAGAACTGAAGCCTCTACTCCCACTGTCAGCTTGCATAAAATTCAAAGTTTTAAGTATTCAATTTTCTCTTCAGAGTAGGCTGGGATATCCTAACTTTAATTGCTCCATTAACTTGTGATGTCAAGATTATCTTGAAGAAAATTCCTTCCTAAATATACATAGAAAAAAATGAAAGGGGGGAAATGTGAGGAAAGTCAGTTTCATCGTCAGCATTACACCATTACTGGTACTGCAAAAGCAGCATAGGAATACTCTTAAAACACACCCCAAAAATACACCAAAAAAACAAAGCCAATAACCATGAAAACATTTGTATTAGTCTTGCACCTAACATGGCACTGGTCATGTTAGAAAAAAAAAAACCCACACCCCCCCACTTTAGCTCCAAATTTCAAATTCAAATCACATTTATGTATTAGAAAAATTACCAAAAATAAACTCAACTGAGTAGCTAATCTTGGCTCTAATTCCATTTCTAACATGCAGCAAGTCTCATGGAATAAGAAAGCTGTAGATTTTCACCTTAAATCAAGTCCATAAGATGAGAAATTCATGCTGTTGTCCAGACATGTAGCACCAAACACCTTTTTTCGATGTGCTACAGCATTATAATGCTATTTGAATATAATAAGGCCTGCATACAGTAGATCAAGATAAACATCTGGAAGAAGCAAAAGTTATTACAGAGTAAGAACATTAGCAATTTAGGAATCAACTGTCTGAAAAGAGATTTTCCTAGTGAAAAGTAGTCCAAGTCTGGAAAACACTTCAGGAATCATTTATTAAGCCGTGGGTTCTTAAAGAAATATATGCACACTTCAGTTTCAGAAGCAGACTCAATAGGTTGCCACTTGTTTGAATCAGATGGTGTTAAGTGCTGTACATCTTTAATTTGCAAAAGCATCCTCTTGGCTGCAAAAGCAACGTGTGCATTGGCTGGAAGCAGGGAAGTTATGAAGCATTATCTCTGGGAAATACACCCAGTGGTCTGGACACCCTCATTGTTAGCATTGGTAGGACACGAGAAAAAAATCAGTTATTCAGTAAAGAGGATAATTTTTAGATGAGGTTTTATTTTATCCACGTAAGGCAGATACATATAAATCTCTGACAATTTTTCTTCCTCTAAGCCATATCCTAAACCCTGAACAGCTGATTAATGGACTACTGAAGAAAGAGGCAGACAGAAAATAGAACATTTTTAGTAGGGCAGGGAGTTTAAGAAATAAAAATAATTACTGTGCAATAGATGAGGCACTGTCATTTTCCCCTCAGAAACCACAAAGAAATCATGTTAGATGGGGTCCCGGTCACAAGTAACTTTACACCTATCTTTTTAAGTAGCATTAGCGTACCTTCCTAACAATCTTCGAATGACTTCTTCCCTTGCTAAGATTCAGGGCAGAGCTCTCTCCTCTCTCCCACCTCCCACACGCACACATCCCAAGCACACATCACTACAGAACCTCCTTCCCTCCGCAGTACGGGAGCTCACTCTGCCAGCAAACAGGTAAGGTTAACCTACACCTGCCTGCAGGAGCGGACTATGGGTACAAGCAGATCAGTCAAGCATTTGGATCGTGATTCAGCAGTCCCAGACATCAGCAAGCAGCAGCTATTCCGGGCAGCTGCATTAGCACAGCCCAGCTCTCGGCTGACGCTTACCCACGCAGCATTTCGGCTGGCTGTTGTCACTCCCTTTGTCAAGTCCTGCTCTGGGTCAGAGAGGGAAATCAGCAGCAGTCAGAGACAAAACTTAGCCCCCCCTCTGATTCACCTTTGCAGTCAGATTCAGAACACATCACACACGAGGGCAGTTTAAAACATGCCAGAGCCATGTAGCAGTCTCATTTTCCAAACGCAAGGAAAATCCCTCCAGCAGATGCACACTCCCTGTTCACCTTCACCAGTCTGCAGCTCTGCTTCTCCTTTGTACCGGCACACTGGAAACGGCAGGAACATGACCTATTTCTATGCAGCACATCATCTCTATAGCAACAGGCTTGTGTTTAAGTTGAAACAGCTGTAATCGAGTCAGGGAGACACTGCAATGTAAATAGTGTGGAAGTGGATACTGCTTCAAGGCTGAATACAAAGACTAGATCTCTCCTAGCCAGTTATCAAGGTTGTCATAGTAGCTGCATAAGGGAGACACAATCTGCATATGCAGCTATAATTCATATTTGTACTTAAGATACTCTGCAGAGAAGAACAAACCTTCTATAATTATGTACATAAACTGAACTGAAACATGATTGTCAAATTCTCCACCAAAGCAGTAATTAAGCACACTGAAACAGCTTACAAGTAGACAGTTGAGTATTTTTTCCAGAAGATAACTAATACTTGATGTTGCCAGCTTCAGCAATGCTACTGCAAGTCCCATGCTATTAATTACATCAATTAGAAGTCCCAGCTCCCCAAAAGCTCTAATTACAGAAGAATCTGTTTTCATTCTTATTTTCTAAGGTTTCTAGCCTCCCTCATTAGCTCAGAAAGGAAAGCAATAAGGGTTTTTGTTTAGTATTGATATTGTTTGACTTGAATGAAGTCCCAATATTTTAAAGTAGTTTGAAATTGCACTACCGGAAAAAGAAATGCAGCAGCTTTATACAATAAGGATAAATATATTTTAAGTCATCAGTTATAGAAAAGATTTCAGACTTTGCTTTTATGAAGGGACATTTTCCTTTGCATAAGGAAAGGTCATTGAATCTTATTCAAACACTGTAATACTTGACAGCTATGTCAATCCTCCAAGAAAAATAACCAAAAATATTTGATGCTAAAATCCTGTAAGATTCATGAAGTGCAAGTTTTGGAATCCAAAGAAGCTTCTTTTGAGGAACTGATATTCCTGGTGAGTTCCATCTCTGGAAGTCTGTTTTTTAGCCAACAACTAAAACTGCACTCAAGCTAGTTTTTTTTTTCCAATAACCAAGTGAATGTGAGCTTTAAGAAAACGAGGTGTGCACGGACATATCTACAGCCTGAGGCACAAGCAATGCCCTGCTTTAAAGTTTCAGTTTATGCTGGTAAATATGGACAAATGTTACTGGTAATTCCCAGTGCGAGATGCTTCCTGCACATCGTTCTCTATCCCAATAGTGGGAGTACAGCATAAGAAGATAAGAGATTAACAGTTCAATAGCTCCATCTTCCCAACTCATACAGGATCTCTGAAGCATCAGGGTCTGCAAGAAATAGGCTCACCCATCTCTTCTTTTGATTTCAGTTTTCTCTCTGAAAGGCCTCTGAAAAAGCAAAAGCCAAGTGTGGCAGAGATGAAATTTACCCTTAAAAACTATTTGCTCCCCTCACCAAGCCACAGATAAGCAAGTTATTATTGCATGCTGACAGAAGGTACATTCTCCACAGTAACCACTGCTAACACTAGCACTGCTATCCTACCTGCAAACATTGCTCACTTAATTGTTAATCTGAAATAGTCCTTTGAAATGCATAATGTTTTTTTTGTTTTGAGAATGAGACTATGCCCTTTGAGTTACAGGCTAGAGGCACTGCTATAAATAGGTAAATTACACAGCTCAAGATCACTGCAGAGGTTTCCACACAAACAGGGAGGAAAGTAGCATCCAATAGTTCTAGATTGACCAGAACTCCTTAATATTATTTGCTCAAGTCTGCCAACGAACTAATTTCATTGCATTCTCAGACCAAAAATTCAATACTTCCTAAAGACAAATGAAGTATACAGATTTGTATGCTTTCGGTCTCTTCATTGCAGAATTTATCCGGCCTACAATCAAAAATTAATTTTGCTACTTTCCACAAGCCAAGAATAAAAACGTTCCCACTACTCTCCAGTAAGCAAATCTGACTTAGGCTGTACTACAGTCTCTGTAAGTGCTATCCTGTTTACCTTTTTCACGGTAGCTGCACAGCAAGAGAAACTCTTGCAGTTATTTGCAAGAGCTCTCAAATCCCCTCACTGGCAAGCACGCCTCAGTACCTTCCAATTTCACAGACACGATCCCCATGCTTTTTGCTCTAGGATACATTAAAATGCCATATAAATTACATTTTACAATGCCGTGGAATAATAGCACTGGGCATGCATTTCTTCTTCTCTACTTCCTCCTTAACTCAGTCAGGGAGATAAAAGAACAGGGAAACAGTTTCTTCATAAAATCAGAACAGCAAAATCTCTAAGTTTTGAGCTTTTTCCATTTCCCCAAATTCTCTCAAAAGAGGACAGAAAAAAATAACCTCTGAGTGCCAAGGTATTCGCAATTCCAGGCTGGGTTTTATCTATGACATCTAAACCAAAGGCCAAACACCCAAGAAACTTAATAGCTGTAATAGATGCAGTAATTAGTAGTTGGTTTAAATCTGCAAGTCTGAAAACTGATTTGAATACGTGAAGCTATCAAAACTTGTTAAGACCACTTAAAACATTTTGGTTTCAAAGGACCTTCCAGCCTTGCCCTAGAAAATCCTTTTTTATTTGAAAAAGTCCTCGTCAATTCTATCAGTAACACCCTCATCTGTTAGAGTGCTAAATTTTCACTGTCTGCCATGTTACCGCCGCGAACTTAGAGGCCAAAACTAAAAATCGAGTTCCCAGAAATCTAGAACAATTCAATTATTGGCTGTTACACCCCTTTTTACTGCTTCCCTTCCAGAGGAGGATTAGGTCCAACCCACATTCCTGTAGCAGTGGCTATCTAGGAGACCACCTCCTCCAGGAAATGCACACCCAAAGCTCCAACAATTATTCTACATGCTAAGCTGGTTTGCTCCTGCACTAGCTTTCACCAGCCCCACCTCTTCTAATTTAGCCATCTGCTTCCTGTGAGGGCCTATGACAAATTTGTCTGGTTTAAGAACTAGAGAAGCCAAAGTGGCCAAATAGAGCAAAACCCCCAGATACTCCCCAACAGACACATGCACCTCATTATTTATAGGAGCTGTTACATACCATTTAGTTCAAGATCTTCACTTCCACCTTCCCCAATTCTTTCAACACGTATGAAATACTACTTCCAAAATACACATTCCTGTTGCGCTTCCCGTATATTGACATTTGCACTTAGCACCCCGTGCTTCAACTGGAGAAAAGCCTCAGCAAAACACGCCTGAGCCACTAAGGCAAAGTAAAAATACAGTCCTTTCTCCCATCAATTTGGTGGAGGGATTTTCATTACCAGTAACACACCAATGTTTCTCTCTCACTTCTGCTTTTCATAGTGACAGTTATGATTCAAGAAGGTGCATACCACAAGCTAAAATATTACTTGACTAAGGCATACATTGAGAAAAAAGCCTTCATCTTCTCTATTGCTGATCATTACAATCTGCCGATACAAACCAACTTCATGCAATTTACACTTTTTCTGATTACATTTGAACAGTTACACTGCAGTAGCCAAGTTTTAAAATGTGCAATTAAATAGTATTAGATTCCTTTCACCATTTTTCCCCAGCAGGTACTAGTAGAATTTAAACATTTTGGGCAATGCAACAAGAAGCTTGCTTTTATTTTCTATTGTTTAATTTAAGCTTGCAGATCGCTAGGAAGAATTGCTTTTGCAAAACCCTTAAAGTCCCTGCCCCACAGTTGGGATGTTTCTGCATTTTAGCAATAAGAAGTTTCTTACAAGTTGTCTGTTTCTTGAAAGCATGATCTATAGAAAACTGCTAATGCATTTTATTAGTTTCAATTAGCTGGGATAAGCACAGCCTACACAGAATTCGGCTGTCTGAGAAGCAGTTTGACTACATTATATTCTAACACCACATCCCCACAGCTGATGCTTCCCTTCCCTGCAACTGAAAGATGCTTGCTTTGTTCTAGTTCACAAATTGCACTATCACAAAAACCCGAAGACCCTCAAAACAACTAAGGTCTGCACAGTGCTCTCAACACTTATAACCTCTCACAACAAATGCATACTAGAACAGCAAAAAGACACCGTTTTGGGAGGCAGAAGCACATACAGATAAAATTCTACGCTGTATCTTCAGCCATTAGAGTTCTCTTTCCAGCTCTACCACTGAGCTGCCTTCTGAAACCTTCTCCTTGCAGATGGGAGTTCCTTGCTAAAAGCTGGATTTCATGGTATGTGGCTGGTGAGGGGACAGGCAGACAGGAGGAAGAAAAGCAGTTTCTAGTTTCTTTTTCACCTCCTCACAATGTTACCATGTTTTAAAACATAAGTTTGTCCACAGCGTCAGCATAAAGTTAGGAAATGCCAAACTACAGAGCAGGCAGTCATTATTCTCCAGGTCACTTTACCGAAATAGTTAGTACAAAGGACAGTCTCCTAAAGTTTACTTTTAACAAATACAGAAAACTTTCATAAAGAAGCAGCCAAAAAGACCAGTTTGGGCTCTATTCCAGCTCTCTGGTGTAGTACTTGTTCTGTTAGCACTACACCCAACACTTTAAAATTTGGCTGACACACCCAGGAAAGTGGCTCCCAACACTCCGTATGTGTTTGTACAAATAGCCAAGACTGAGCTTACGCCAGCATTCTTAGGGTTTGTTTGTTTTAACAGAGAGAGTCTGATTTAGGGATTTCTGCATCACAGAACCAGGGCAGGAAAAAGAATTTCTCTAATACTGACTGTTGTGAAGATGGGATGAGCCCATCTGCATTTATTCTACCTTCAACATCAGTTATGCTACTATTTGGGAAGTCCAATTTAGTCTTCTTGTACCTCACAGTGCACAAATGTTAGTCCTGAATTAAAAGATAACACACTATTCTTGTATTCTTCCTTTCCTCGCAGTAGGAAACAAAACCCCACATTTTTTGCCAGGCATTCACAGCACACGTTCACACAGGGCTTCTTGAAACCTCCAATCTATCAGTCTGCCCCTTGAAGATACCAAAAAAAAAAAAAAAAAAAAAATTGCAGAAGATGTGGTTAGCCCTTGGTATGAAAATCAAACTCTACAGACTTCCCCACTCAGCCAAGAGCATCATTTATACAGAACAATGAACATTCATTACTCTACATTTTTGCACCATGCACATGGAAGAAAAATTCTCTTTGTGTGATAAACTATTTTGGAGAAAATTAAATTACTAAGTACTAAAGCTCCAGGTATTCTCAGTTGTTTGTTCTAATAAATAATAATCCTCTAGACTCTTGAAGCTGTACCTTGGATCAAATCGTGTGTGTAAGTAAAACCTTGCTACTAACTAAAAGAAGTAATTTCATCTCAGACTGTCCCATCCCTCTCTCTTTGCTTATCTAGTATCAGAAGGTCCAAAAGGTGGCCAGAAAAAGTTGTGGTCCTCTGTAAGTGCAGTTTCACTTAACACTTAATTATGTCTAACGGAACTACTGCCAAAAGGTGCAGTTTCAGTCCTGCTACTACCTTATCCTTGCCTTGTGTACATCCTGCTTCCCTGCGTTGATTCAAGCGGTTGCAGAATAAGCCAAGTGAGCTTTGCTGATCCAGAAGAAAATTAAACAAAAAAAGCAAAGAAATTCCCATCCAGAGTAAATGCAACTTAAAGCCACATACCCCCCAAAACTGCCACACTGTGCACATCAGAATGCTTCATTTCTAAGGCCTTTTTAAAGGCATAGGACAAGAGATCTGGAAACGCAGTGTGTTCATCAGACCTGAGGATAGTTCTGATGGGAAGGGACCGCAGAAGGTCATCTTGTCCAAACTTCTGCTCAAAGCAGTTAAATTCATCCAGGAGATAAGACATAATCTGCTTACTATCGGGAGCTGTAAAGGTTAAGTGACCTGTTAAGGAGGAGGTCAATGAGGCCTAAGAAAGGCTCAGGAACACATTCACAACAGAAAAAGAGGAAAGGGAGGGCAGGGAAGCTTTACTACAGAACTTTCTCTTTTTTTAAAAACCAATATTCACTTCCACTCAACAGGAAAACTGGATCAGCTCCAGTTTAATCTGCACTGCACCTACTAGGATCCCTATGTTGCCCTAGCAAGATGAAGGGAACTGAAAAAACAGCAAGGCATACAGGATCTTCTACAGCGATGGAAGAAGCACAGTAAACTGAGGCTAGTCACAACATAATAAGGAGTCTTACAGACTCAGGTCTGCCATAGAAATGGCACTTCTTTGGAATATTTGCCTCTAGTTAACCTAGAAAAAGCACCCATGCAAGCGTTGTTATCATATCAGATACAAAGCTTATCCTCATTTTCTTAAATCGGTAGAATCCAGGATTTACCCACTTTGTTTGGACGTAAGACTGCATTGGCAGAGCGTGCCAGTCACGTGTATGTGTGCTCTTGGAGCCAGAGGCACTCCTGTTCTTTGCCTACAGACCACATTGCTCAAAGCCACTACTGACATCTAAATTTCTGAAGCATTGCTGTGTTACACGTAATACAAATAAACAACCCTGTATCTGTACCACTTACTACAGTCCTAAATATCTCTCATTTAGGAGGCAAAAAACAGCAAGAAGGGATTGATATTAACTTTTGCTAATCAGGAGTAGTTTTTTTGTTTGTTTAAAAATAGAGAACAGAGAATAGACTGTAAATCCTGCATGCTTGAGGGAGTCTATTATTCTAGGCCACACACCCCTCCATAAACCCCATTTTTGTACACGGCTTTGAGAACATCACACAATTTAGATATTACTGCCATAATTGCTAACACATCTACCCCAGTGATTGCTAAATAAGTTTTCCCCTGCTGTGTTACTCACTGCCTGGTGGATGTCAGCCTTCACTTCTTCACTGAGCATTCCCTCAAACACAAAGGAATCGCCAAATTTCTCTGCCTATAGAAAGAACAAAAGATTCAACCCTATTATCAAAGCAATGTTATTCTTAAAATGCCACTCACATTTACAGCTTTATTTTATCAAGGATGAGGAAATTCTAATAGTAATTTTGAGTTCTCTTTCAAAGAAGCTAGTTTGGAACAGAAGAGAATGCATTTTCTCTCTGGATATCGTTCTTCAACAGCCACTGGACAGATGGCAGCTCGCAGAGCTTCCGCAAATGTTTTTACTTTTATTGATTAAAAATGCAGTTCCAATTGTCCCAACTGCTTTAAAACGGTACAGTCAATAATCTAACATTCAAGGAGATATTTCATTTCTCTTACTTTTCCTTTGGGAATCACAATAGAAGACTTGAAGCCTTGTCACTTACTGCTCCTTTATCATCACTAGCACCATGTTTTAAAGTGCTCTTACAACAAGAGAAGAGTTAAAAGTAACCCAATCATTATATCTAGCATTATATAAAGCCAAAAGAAACAAAAGATACAAATAATTTCAATGAATCACAGTACATGATACCAACATTAGGTGTTTTCCCCTTGGTAGACTAAGTGAATTGATACACTAGGAAATCCAAAACGCGTTATCAGAATTCAACGCATTTGCCCTTCTCAATTTCTTCATTTTATTACAGGCATTCAAAGACTGACAATGATCACCATGAGCTGCTTCTGCATGCTCAGAACTCTTCCAGAAGCACAATCTAAAAGAAAGATCCCATTCACCACCAAAATAGCAAGAAGTTCTAGAATAGGACCGTAATCTTTATATATTCAGTTTCAGACAGGAAAGAGAAGGAAAAAATACTTAATTTCTCTGACTTTCCCAATCTGAAAGACCCAAAGATGCAAACACGTTTATCAAAGAGAAGAAAAAAGATACTTATTTTTTCCTCTCCTGCTCAATCTGAAAGACCCAGACAGAGGAAACAAGTTTATCACCTGAAGGATCCCAGATTTCAGTCTGACAGCCTCCATCACGGGCTTTTTTTTTTTTTTCAAGTTTGTTAAAAAATGCTTTTGGTTCAACGAGATAACTGTACATCTGGAGATTTTTTTTCTTCAGCTTTCTATTTACTTTCAGGTTTCATTTGCCACTGGAGTTCACTCTAGTCCTTAATAAAAGGAAACCAAGAAGTAAATTGGCTCTGTTTACCCGCAGTAAGAAACGTGGGAATTACTTAAAGCCACAAAAACTGGCTCAGCTGTATCCCCCAAAAACCCTGCACAATCAGTGCTGTTTACTCTAACTTTATTTTTTCCAAATCCAGCGTAAAAGGGAGCCCCATGTGCAGGGGAAGGGAGAAAGTGTAAGTGGAGCACCCAACTACACCAGCTGAGCCATGAAGCGCTGTCTGAAACAGACTCCCTCTGATACAGTGCTACATTTAAATACCACTGCACATGTGCTCATCCCAGAAGCTGTTTGCAACAAGTAAGCCCTGTTTAAACTCAAAATTGTTCAGCAACCTTTTTTCCTAATTATTGAGCTAAGAACTTAAAAACAGAAATAGTGCAGTAGATAAAAGAAGCCCTTCATCCAACCAGAAGGATCTTGTCTTCCAAATGAGAACCAGTTTATCAAGTGAATTCAGCAAACTGCCTCCTTTGAGACCTGATCATTACCGAAGCTTTTATTTGCCTAAAAGGCCTGTCAGAGTTTTATAAAAGTTGCGTAGGAACAGTCAACTGTCAGGAAAGATCAGAGCTTCAGGCACAGGTAGCTTCTTTCTTGGAATAACCTTAACATATTCTTTCTTAGTCCATTGTTCCCAGCAACATGCACAAAACTATTATTATACTTGATATTATATCTTCTTTAGACAGCGGGGCTTTCTGTTGTTCAGCTCATTAGCAAGTAGCTGTGCTGAACTAGCCTGCGGAGTCCTCAGCTGTCACAGTTTTTTAAAATCCCTTCCTTGTTCTTCTAAAATAAGGAAAATCTAACAACATAGTTGTAGATGTCCTAGGACCTAAAGGTCAAAAAAACCCCAAACAAACAAAACCCCAAAAAACCCTGCGTAGACATCTTCAGCCATCTGTTGGCTTCGCCCAGGCTGCCTCAGTGATACTGCAGGGAAGATACTAGTTCAGATATCAAGACACTTACCAAATATAACAGTACACATCTAAATGCCCTTTCAGACCCCTGGGCAGCAAGGCAAGACAATTTCATCTCTCCACTACTCACATCAGAAATATTCTAGAATGCAAATCCAAGCAAGTACTGCGATGTCCTTGAAAAAAAGGAAAGCCTAAGTTTTTAACAGGGTTTTTGCCAGCACTAAGAAAGATGACAGGAGACTGCGTACCCTTCCGCCTTACCTCAGTAACATACCCAGTAGAATTCACAAATCGCTCAAATTCCTCATTGCTGACCTCGTACTGATCCATGTAGAAACTGTTAACACGGACTCTTCTTGCAGGCCATTCTCCATCTTGCTGTATTTCAGGCTCATCAGTGCCCATTGTGAACACTCCTCCTGGAATAGCGACCATCTGCAGAGAAAACGCCACCCAAAAGATTGTGAAAATGGAAGACTGAAAAGTCTCTAATTGGTCTTACTCCTCCTCCACCTCATCTTTGGAGGTGCTTTTGCTTTGAGCAGCACTTCACTGACAAAACTAGCACAACTAAATGGCAACAGTGGCAGCTTGATCACCACCTGTTTGGAAGTAATAGCAAGCAGAACTTAAATTGAGAAAAAAAAATCCCATTTGCAGCTCTTTCTACATGAAGTCTGGGTAATTTAAAACTTTGACTGAGCGCAATGCTTGTGTTCTAATGAGGACAAACACGTTCCCCTACCGTACCTAAGAGTCAAGAAACAATCCGGAATCCTCTCTACCCATTTTCACATGAGGAATTCTGGCATTTCACTCTATTCCTAGGAAGGCTTGATGCATCAATGAAGAATCTGGAGATTATGGAACTGTAAAGTGCTCTTTTGTGGACAAGTCTATGCTTGTTTGCATACTAACTACACACGTTTTTTCATTTAATAACAGGCACATGCAGCATTTTATTACCAACCATGCTGCTAACTGGCAGGTAGACACAGCACCTGCAGCTCTGTGTGCCAGAGATGAGACAAACTTTCAAGTCAGTTATATTCTACTACTCTGTAAGACTGGCCTTGGGCAAGAGCCTCAAACTTCAGAAGTAAAGAACAAGTCACAGAATAACATTTTAACTCTTTCAATAAGATGTTTTCCCTTTAAGGCCTCAGCCAGTTTTCAAGTTTTCCTCAGCTTTAGAGGGCTCTTTCCAGGAAGACAAAGGCTCCAGAGGTCTTGTCAGGCCTCATCAGATGTTTCCTAAGAGCTCTCTAAAGACCAGGAGCTGGTCTTTAGACTGAGGAACACACTCCTCACCCAAAAAACAATGATCCCTGCTCAGAAGCTTGTACTGGAACAAAGAATGACAGCTCAGGCTGCATAAAATCTTCCCAATAGGCAGGTGATGTTTTGAGGGCTGACTACCCAAGAGCTAGCTTGCCAAGAAGCTACCCAACTTCATCATCAACAGACGAAAGATTTGGAGAAGAAAACTCCCTCTCCTTTCTTTTCAGTATTCCTGAGCTACCTTCGCCCCCCAACTCACACTGAATTCAGTGACCTCACTCCCGCTCCGGCAACAGTCAGAGGGCTGAGAGTGGGTGACCCCAAGAAAGTCATCCAGCACCAACGGACACATCCACTGTGGAAAATAGTCTGGCATATCATATTGCACCTGAGCATACCTTGGCAGCAATCTGTGATCACACACTACTCTTACAAGGAATTCAAGCAGGCGGACCAGTGACAGAACCTAAAATGAGCAAAGCCAGTTTGAAGAGATAGAAGCCTTTTTTTTTTTTTTTTGCAAGATCCTGATGTTTGGTATGCAGGAAATTCAAGTCTAATAACAGAAATATTCACTGAGAGAGGAGTTTCCAGACTACCACACTTCTAACACTACTCCAGAAGTTTAGTTTAAGTTCTGACAGAAAAAGAAGCCTGGGTTTTAGATGTATGAGAATTCAAATAAAATTCCATTTGCATATAGTGGAATAATACAGTATGCAACATGCATACTAAAAGCAGCCAAACTGCAGACACAGGGTTGTGAAAAACATGAACTGATGTAACATTATTCAGATGACAAGGTGGGTTCACAGAACCAAACGTGAACTTTGGAGTTTGTATACATAGCCATTTTGCAGCACAGCCTAGACTATAGGACTTTGATTCTTCTATAGTTTGGGGTTTTTTTTCTTACTTTACAGGATTCTCTTCATAAAGTTAGATGTTGTCACCAAAACAGTTTATCAGGATGCCCACAATGACTCACAAACCAGGAAGACAAAAAGAATCATTAGTTAACTTCCAGCTTCTGGAGTTTACTGTAATTTATGTAGTTACAATACCACCAGCATACCAAATGATCAGTAAATAAGTTCAGATGACCTATCCAGCACTTCTCCCTATTCTTAAGAGAGGCTGAGCTATTTGATATAATCTTACACATCCAATTTCATTGTTTCTTCTCCACTATAGATTTCTCCTTTTGCTTGGGTCTCTCCCAACAACACTTAGAAGTTCACAGAACTTGCAACGGGTGGGTAAGAAGTGCTATAAATACTTTTTCCTTTGAACTAACCACATTTGAAGCTAGCTGCATCCTTGTAACTTTTCCTCCACTAAAAAGAAACTGAGCACTTACAGATTGAATCCATAAAAGGGCTTCAGGATAAATTTGCTTACATTTTTTAGGACTTAGGGAATGACAATGTGCTACAAAGTTGCACCACTTCCTTCCGTCCAATTTCTTTCCAACCCACTGTAGCTAAAACAACTCCTTGAAGCAGTCTTCAAAGCAAGACTCAGAGTTCACTAGTGAGCTGCTGTCTAAAAGCATGTGAAAAATTAACTCTCACTTTACCTAGCATTCATTTCCAAAACTGAAAAATCTGTATAGATTGCCACTGTTCATTCAGCTAGGAATGTCCAAAGGCTTCCTGATGAACCTAATGCTTTTGTAGCCCTCTCACATAGTGACAGCTAAGACTTCCACATGTCTGCCAGCGTTGTGTCCAACTGATACAAAATAGTGATTCCACAGGATTATCCTCCCCAACCAAGGCTCATTTCACAGCTCCACCTCCTGTTTGGAAATAAGACCTTCCCTTGACAGCCAGCTTTACGGTAACACCACATCATAGGCTGCAAGGCTCAGATGTCTGACAGCGTTCTTCAGCTGAGAAGAGTGGAATACAACACTAAGCAAAGAACAGATTTTTCTGCATAGACATCATATCCAGAAACCACATTTGTATAGTTAATTAAGCAGCTTTAACATCCAGTTTTAAAAATACAGGTAGCTAAGACCAAGGAATTACTCTCCCAGAAATATCAAACTTGAACTATGGAGGCAGAAATCCAACAGCAGAGGCTGACACATACCATTTACTGTATTAGGTAAAACGTGCAAAAATAATTGTCTGTATCTTCACGATATTACTTAGCTAGCACATGCAGTTCATTGTCCTCGAAGCCCAGCTTCAAAAAACAGGGGCCACATTTGCCTATGATTATAGTTATGTTGAAAGTATCATGGTAATGTAGTGCAGACCCACAAAAATACTAGCTCCCCAGTTCTAAAAAATGTAGTGGAAATAAGTAATCTCATTTGTGGTTGAGGTAGAGTCTAATTCTTCTTTTGCTTCCCTTTTGGTAAAAAAGTTTTCTAGCTAAGCATAATCAAGTTATGTTGTGAACATAGCTTAAAAACCAGCAGTAATTAGCTTTCATTACCTACTGTTCAAGTTGCCAGCTGCCTTCTATAAAGTAAGTCAAATGTTTTTTTCACCCTACAGCAAGACCCAGAGTGAAGTGCCAGAATTTATTACATGAAACATGTATTAGTAACATAAAGCCCAAACGCAATATAGATTATTTAATTCATGCTCTTGAAATATTCTCGACTTGCTTAATCACAGCCTGCAATATTAAAGTCATGATTACCACTGTACATCTTTGCCTTCACTTGCTAAGTTCCAACACTGCCTGGGTGCCACAGGCTTCTTCCAAGCCGATACAGCTTCCCACTGTTACAACACCAAGAGACAATTAGAGAGGCAGGCCCTCACATTTTTACTATTTGCAAGCCATCGTGCACAAGAACAAGATCAATCTGGTGTCATATATTTTGCCTGTCAAAGTTTACTAGCACCTTTCATAAAACAAAAGGGCAATCCCATTTCTAATAACTGAAGGTATCTCATCCAGTGAGACATCTGGTCTCCAATGACACAAAAAGTCTCAGTATCCCTTTGCAGTAGGCACCGTCATAGCACATCAACTCACTTTAAACACTGCCTTCATCAAGTAGGCACATTCAGCTCTGGACAGTGTCTCTCAGAAGAGCAGCAGCAACAATAAAAAGGAATAAGCAATTAAAGAGACCTTCACTTGAAGAGAACCTGAAAGGATATCTAGATATGGATACAACATCATTTGTCAGTGCTCCAATTCCATTGACGCCAACATAGACCTAAAAGAGGTGGGGGGGGGGACGTGGTGTGTCACAGAACCAGAGCCACGGTAGCATTGGTAGTCACCAAGTAAGGGGCTACACTAACACAGCTCAACCAGAGCCACAGTAGCATTGGTAGTCACCCAGTAAGGGGCTACACTAACACAGCTACGAGCCCCCCGGGCCGTATGGCAACAGACAGCCCCACTCAGGGGAGTACTCTGGCACACGTATTCCCAGCGTTCACCGGTTAAAGGCATCGGGAGGCCTGCCAAAACAAACAGCCGAGAAAAACACCCGGACTTGGTTTGTCACATCTCAGCTTTGCACACGGAGGCACAGTCGAGGCGAGGACACGGCAAAGGCCGCTGGGCCACAGGCACCGCTGCCCAGGCCTCTCGCCACCTTCAGGAGCGCCCCAACGGCCCGGGAAAAGCTCAGGCTCCGAGCGGGAAAAGCAAGACAGGACCAGCCGAGG